>NW_024070202.1:3234065-3538165 GCF_014754425.2 Oryx dammah | reverse complement strand
CGTGGTTGTTGTTGGTATTTCTTTTTTAATCTTGTTTTTTTTTTTTTCTTATATATGTTTTTATCCTTATTTTTTTCCTTATTTCTTTTTCTTAATATTATTATTTTTTTTATCTTTTTTCTTTTTTTCTTTCTCCCTTCTGCTTCGTCTCTTTAACATTGTATTTTTGAAAATCTAACCTCTACTCTAGGTTTTTAATCTTTGCTTTTAGGTTTTTGTTGTCAATCTTGTACATTTCATAACCCAATCTTACCTGACAGCGAGATTACTGGCTTGACCACTCTCTCCTCCTTTTGGACTCTCCTTTTTCTCCACCAGGTGGCCTCTGTCTCTCCCCCCTCCCCCCCATCTCTTCTATATCCAACTCTGTGATTCTCTGTGTGTTCTAGATGGTGGAGAGCACCTAAGGAACTGATTACTGGCTGGACCTGTCTCTCTCCTTTTCATTCCTCTCTCTTACCCTCCTGGCCACCTCTGTCTACTTCCTCTCTCTCCTCTTCCCTGTATAACTCCGTGAATACCTCTGAGAGGTCCAGACTATGGAGCGCACATAAGGAAGTGACTATTGACTAGCTTGCTCTCTCCTCTTTCAATCTCACCACATCTCATCCCAGTCACCTCTAACTACCCCCTCCCTCTTCTCTTCTCCATGTAACCCAGTGAACCTCTCTGGGTGCCCCTCAATGTGGAGAAACCTTTCATCTTTAGCCTAGATGCTATATCATTGGTGCTGTATAGATGGAGAAGTCTAGAGACCACCGTAAAAATAAAACCGAAAACCAGAACCAGGAGGCTTAAGTCCAAAGCTTGAGAACATCAGAGAACTCCTGAATTCAGGGAACATTAAGCAATAGGAGCTCATCAAATGCCTCCAAACCTACACTGAAACAAAGCTCCACCCAAGGGCCAACAAGTTCCAGAGCAAGACATATCACACAAATTCTCCAGCAACGCACGAACACACCCCTGAGCTTCAATATACAGGCAGTTCAAAGTTACTCCAAAACTTTAGACATCTCATAACACATTACTGGTCACTCCACTGCACTCCAGAGAGAAGAAACCCAGCTCCACCCACCAGACCTCCAACACAAGCCTCCCTAACCAGGAAACCTTGACAAGCCACTGATACAACCCCACCCACAGTGAGGAAGCTCCACAATAAAGAGAACTCCACAAATTACCAGAATATAAAAAGGCCATTCCAAACGCAGCAATATAACCAAGATGAAGAGACAGAGGAATACCCAACAGGTAAAGGAGCAGGAGAAATGCCCACCAAACCAGACAAAAGAGGAAGAGATAGGGAATCTACCTGAGAAAGAATTCCGAATATTGATAGTGAAAATGATCCAAAATCTTGAAGTCAAAATGGAATCACAGATAAATATCCTAGAGACAAGGATTGAGAAGATGCAAGAAAGGTTCAACAAGGACCTAGAAGAAATAAAAAAGAGTCAATATACAATGAATAACGCAGTAAATGAGATCAGAAACACTCTGGAGGCAACAAATAATAGAATAACAGAGGCAGAAGATAGGATTAGTGCAATAGAAGACAGAATGGTAGAAATAAATGAATCAGAGAGGAAAAAAGAAAAACGAATTAAAATAAATGAGGACAATCTCAGAGACCTCCAGGACAATATGAAACGCTCCAACATTCAAATTATAGGAGTCCCAGAAGAAGAAGACAAAAAGAAAGACCATGAGAAAATCCTTGAGGAGATAATAGTTGAAAACTTCCCTAAAATGGGGAAGGAAATAATCACCCAAGTCCAAGAAACCCAGAGAGTCCCAAATAGGATAAACCCAAGGCGAAACACCCCAAGACATATATTAATCAAATTAACAAAGAACAAACACAAAGAACAACTATTAAAAGCAGCAAGGGAAAAACAACAAATAACACACAAGGGGATTCCCATAAGGATAACAGCTGATCTCTCAATAGAAACTCTTCAGGCCAGGAGGGAATGGCAAGACATACTTAAAGTGATGAAAGAAAATAACCTACAGCCCAGATTACTATACCCAGCAAGGATCTCATTCAAATACGAAGGAGAAATCAAAAGCTTTACAGACAAGCAAAAACTGAGAGAATTCAGCACCACCAAACCAGCTCTCCAACAAATGCTAAAGGATATTCTCTAGACAGGAAACACAAAAAGGGAGTATAAACCCAAACCCAAAATAATAAAACAAATGGCAACGGGATCATATTTATCAATAATTACCTTAAACGTAAATGGATTGAATGCCCCAACCAAAAGGCAAAGACTGGCCGATTGGATACAAAAACAAGAACCCTCTATATGCTGCTTACAAGAGACCCACCTCAAAAGAAGACACACATACAGACTGAAAGTGAAGGGTTGGAAAAAGATATTCCATGCAAATAGAGACCAAAAGAAAGCAGGAGTGGCAATACTCATATCCGATAAAATAGACTTTAAAACAAAGGCTGTGAAAAGAGACAAAGAAGGCCACTACATAATGATCAAAGGATCAATCCAAGAAGAAGATATAACAATTATAAATATATATGCACCCAATATAGGAGCACCACAATATGTAGGACAAATGCTAACAAGTATGAAAGGGGAAATTAACAACAACACAATAATAGTGGGAGACTTTAATACCCCACTCACACATATGGACAGATCAACTAAACAGAAAATTAACAAAGAAACACAAACTTTAAATGTTACATTAGACCAGTTAGACCTAATTGATATCTATAGGACATTTCACCCCAAAACAATGAATTTCACCTTTTTCTCAAGTGCTCATGGATCCTTCTCCAGGATAGATCACATCCTGGACCATAAATATAACCTTGATAAATTCAAAAAAATCGAAATCATTCCAAGCATCTTTTCTGACCATAATGCACTAAGATTAGATCTCAATTACAGGAGGAAACCTATTAAAAACTCCAACATATGGAGGCTGAACAACACGCTTCTGAATAACCAACAAATCACAGAAGAAATCAAAAAAAAAAAAAATAAAAATATGCATAGAAACGAATGAAAATGAAAACACAACAACCCAAAACCTGTGGGACACTATAAAAGCAGTGCTAAGAGGAAAGTTCATAGCAATACAGGCATACCTCAAGAAACAAGAAAAAAGTCAAATAAATAACCTAACTCTACACCTAAAGCAACTAGAAAAGGAAGAATTAGAGAACCCCAGAGTTAGCAGAAGGAAAGAAATCTTAAAAATTAGGGCAGAAATAAATGCAAAAGAAACAAAAGAGACCATAGCAAAAATCAACAAAGCCAAAAGCTGGTTCTTTGAAAGGATAAATAAAATTGACAGACCATTAGCCAGACTCATCAAGAAGCAAAGAGAGAAAAATCAAATCAATAAAATTAGAAATGAAAATGGAGAGATCACAACAGACAACACAGAAATACAAAGGATCATAAGAGACTACTATCAGCAATTATATGCCAATAAAATGGACAACCTGGAAGAAATGGACAAATTCTTAGAAAAATACAATTTTCCAAAACTAAACCAGGAAGAAATAGACAATCTTAACAGACCCATCACAAGCACGGAAATTGAAACTGTAATCAGAAATCTTCCAGCAAACAAAAGCCCAGGTCCAGACGGCTTCACAGCTGAATTCTACCAAAAATTTCGAGAAGAGTTAACACCTATCCTATTCAAACTCTTCCAGAAAATTGCAGAGGAAGGGAAACTTCCAAACTCATTCTATGAGGCCACCATCACCCTAATACCAAAACCTGACAAAGATACTACAAAAAAGGAAAACTACAGGCCAATATCACTGATGAACATAGATGCAAAAATCCTCAACAAAATTCTAGCAATCAGAATCCAACAATACATTAAAAAGATCGTACACCATGACCAAGTGGGCTTTATCCCAGGGATGCAAGGATTCTTCAACATCCGCAAATCAATCAATGTAATTCACCACATTAACAAATTGAAAAATAAAAACCATATGATTATCTCAATAGATGCAGAGAAGGCCTTTGACAAAATTCAACATCCATTTATGATAAAAACTCTCCAGAAAGCAGGAATAGAAGGAACATACCTCAATATAATAAAAGCTATATATGACAAACCCACAGCAAACATTAATGGTGAAAAATTGAAAGCATTTCCCCTAAAGTCAGGAACAAGACAAGGGTGCCCACTTTCACCACTACTATTCAACATAGTTCTGGAAGTTTTAGCCACAGCAATCAGAGCAGAAAAAGAAATAAAAGGAATCCAAATTGGAAAAGAAGAAGTAAAACTCTCACTGTTTGCAGATGACATGATCCTCTACATAGAAAACACTAAAGACTCTACCAGAAAATTACTAGAGCTAATTAATGAATATAGTAAAGTTTCAGGATATAAAATCAACACACATAAGTCCCTTGCATTCCTATACACTAATAATGAGAAAGTAGAAGAAGAAATTAAGGAAACAATTCCATTCACCATTGCAACCAAAAGAATAAAATACTTAGGAATATATCTACCTAAAGAAACTAAAGACCTATATACAGAAAACTATAAAACACTGATGAAAGAAATCAAAGAGGACACTAATAGATGGAGAAATATACCATGCTCATGGATCGGAAGAATCAATATAATGAAAATGAGTATATTACCCAAAGCAATTTACAAATTCAATGCAATCCCTATCAAGATACTGGCGATATTTTTCACAGAACTAGAACAAATAATTTCAAGATTTGTATGGAAATACAAAAAACCACGAATAGCCAAAGCAATCTTGAGAAAGAAGAATGGAACTGGAGGAATCAATTTGCCTGACTTCAGGCTCTACTACAAAGCCACAGTCATCAAGAGAGTATGGTATTGGCACAAAGACAGACATATAGATCAATGGAACAAAATAGAAAGCCCAGAGATAAATCCACAAACATATGGACACCTTATCTTTGACAAAGGAGGCAAGAATATACAATGGAGTAAAGACAATCTCCTTAACAAGTGGTGCTGGAAAACTGGTCAACCACTTGTAAAAGAATGAAACTAGATCACTTTCTAACACCGCACACAAAGATAAACTCAAAATGGATTAAAGATCTAAATGTAAGACCAGAAACTATAAAACTCTTAGAGGAGAACATAGGCAAAACACTCTCCGACATAAACCACAGCAGGATCCTCTATCCACCTCCCAGAATTCTGGAAATAAAAGCAAAAATAAACAAATGGGATCTAATTAAAATTAAAAGCTTCTGCACAACAAAGGAAAACATAAGCAAAGTGAAAAGACAGCCTTCTGAATGGGAGAAAATAATAGCAAATGAAGCAACTGACAAACAACTAATCTCAAAAATATACAAGCAACTCCTGCAGCTCAATTCCAGAAAAATAAACGACCCAATCAAAAAATGGGCCAAAGAACTAAATAGACATTTCTCCAAAGAAGACATACGGATGGCTAACAAACACATGAAAAGATGCTCAACATCACTCATTATAAGAGAAATGCAAATCAAAACCACAATGAGGTACCACTTCACACCAGTCAGAATGTCTGCGATCCAAAAATCTGCAAGCAATAAATGCTGGAGAGGATGTGGAGAGAAGGGAACCCTCCTACACTGTTGGTGGGAATGCAAACTAGTACAGCCACTATGGAGAACAGTGTGGAGATTCCTTAAAAAATTGCAAATAGAAATGCCTTATGACCCAGCAATCCCACTGTTGGGCATACACACCGAGGAAACCAGAATTGAAAGAGACACATGGACCCCAATGTTCATTGCAGCACTGTTTATAATAGCCAGGACATGGAAACAACCTAGATGTCCATCAGTAGATGAATGGATAAGAAAGCTGTGGTACATATACACAATGGAGTATTACTCAGCCATTAAAAAGAATACATTTGAATCAGTTCTGATGAGATGGATGAAACTGGAGCTGATTATACAGAGTGAAGTGAGCCAGAAAGAAAAACACCAATACAGTATACTAACACATATATATGGAATTTAGGAAGATGGCAATGATGACCCTGTATTCAGGACAGCAAAAAAGACACAGATGTGTATAGCAGACTTTTGGACTCAGAGGGAGAGGGAGAGGGTGTGATGATTTGGGAGAATGGCATTGAAACATGTATAATATCATGTAAGAATTGAAATGCCAGTCTATGTCTGATGCAGGATATGACACGCTTGGAGCTGACACACGGGGATGACCCAGAGAGATGTTGTGGGGAGGGGGGTTCATGTTTGGGAACGCATGTACACCTGTGGTGGATTCATGTCAATCTATGCCAAAACCAATACAGAATTGTAAAGTAAAAATTAAAAATAAATAAATAAATAAATTTAAAAAAAAAAAAAGTAAGTAAGTAAGTAAAGTCACTCAGTCGTGTCTGACTCTTTGTGACCCCGTGGACTGCAGCCCACCAGGCTCCTCAGTCCATGGGATTCTCCAGGCAAGAATACTGGAGTGGGTTGCCGTTTCCTTCTCCAGATTCTGTATAAAATAGACAACTAAAAATGACCTACATATAACACAATGAACTATATTTGATATCTTCTAATAACCCATATTGGAAAGGATTTGAAAAGCTATTTGCTCATATATATATATATATATATATATATATATATATATATATATACACTGAATCACTTTGCTATACACCTGAAACTAACATAACCTTGTAACATTGTAAATCAGCTATACTTTAAAAAATAAATAAAGGAAAAATCTGTGGAAAGGATAAGGAATTTTTAATGTAATATATGTAAGGAAATGAGATAAAATATTAGCAATATAAACAAGATCATCAAAAGAACTGAGTCTTATTCAGCTGCTAAAAATAAAATAGCTGCATAAAACTTTATAGATGGAATAAATGGATGAATGTAGCTGAAAAAAGTTAGCAATTAGGGATAGCAGTCTGTAACAGAAGGAAATACAAAAATGATGAAAGATAGATATATAAAAATATGTTATAGGCATGGAGTGAAGTGAAAGTTACTGTCATGTCCTATACAGTCCATGGAATTCTCCAGGCCAGAATACTGGAGTTGGTAGCCTTTCCCTTCTCCAGGGAATCTTCCTGACCTAGGAATCGAACAGGGGTCTCCTGCACTGCAGGTGGATTCTTTACCAACTGAGCTATCAGGGAATCCCCATAGGCATGGAAGGTGTAGATAAACGCTGATAATATCTAAAATGTGCAACTACCTATCTAATAAAGTCACAGAGAGAGGGAATAGTCAAATGGAAAGGAAAAAATACTAGAACAATTAGCTGTTGCTCCAAAGTTTAGGAAGACCAAAGTCCTCCACTACATTGTTTGCAGGGTAGACACTTGCGGTATGGCCCCTGTAGTTCTTGTTGTCAGTGAGCTGGATTTAAACTCCTGGTACACCCTCAGGTGACTCATGCATCAGGAAAAGCATGTGACACAATTATTGGAGAAGCGGACTGTGTGAACACATGGCAATCTGACTCCTCCTTAAAGACATAGTGTTGATTGGTAAAAAAAAAAAAAAAAAGGAGACGCAGGTATATGCACACACATATAATTTGTATACATGAAAATTATAGGTACATAAAACAGTCATTTTCTAGGAATATTTATGGGGCTTCCCATGGCTTCGCAGGTTGCTCAGTGGTAAAGAGCAGCTCCAATGCAGGAGCTGCAGGACACATGGGATCGATCCCTGATTGGGAAGATCCCTTGGAGGAGGAAAAGGCAACCCACTCCAGTATACTTGTCTGGAAAATCCCGTGGACAGAGAACCTGGCGGGCTAGAGTCCATAGAGCCACACAGAGTAGGACCCAACTGAAGCAACTTAGCATGCACACACACCAGTATATTTATGATCACAAAGATAGATACATATTGAACATATTACAAAAGTTGTATGAGAGATGGAAACAGGGTTACACACAGACTAAAGGAAAATAATTGTTAATTAAGAGACTGATTCATTCATAATGGGTTTGCTTAGCTGTGCATGACTTGTTGCTGCTCCTGAAACAAGTCTGCATGTCCTCAACTCTCCATGACCTTCTCTGCCCTTGAACCTCCTTTAATACCTCCCTCCACCCTCTTTACTGGGAAGCTCTGCTGTTGACTCTGCCTGAATCCTTCCTTCAATTTGAAGTGTACTCTTCTTGTGTACTGTGTGTGGACCAACCACTGTGACCTTCAACGTATGGTGCCTTGTTTAGAACAAGAGGAAGGTGACAGTAAAGACCACTTCTCACTTCTCTTTAATGCCCTAATATTCAGAACAATGTCTGCTTTGTACCTAGTGCAAAATAATATGCCTAAAAAAAAAAAAAAAAAAAAGAAGATGCTAATACTAGAAGGGGCACTTCATCTCCAGGTTGGGTTTTATTTCCTTAAGCCACCTGTGTTCTTCAAAGTGTGACCAGAGCTGTGTCAGGAGGAAAGCAGGTTATGGACAGCATCCTGTCAGCCAGAAGAGGAAAGGGATCCAGTGAGTTACTGTCTCTGATTCTCCATCCAAATGGTTTGGTTGAAAGTTTTACTTAAGAGAGGCCATCACATCTTATACAAAGTTTAACTCAAAATAGATTGTAAATCTGAGCTTAAAATATACAATCCCAAAATCTCTAGAATAAAATAGGAGAAAGGCTTCATGATTTAGATGTCAGCAAGAACCCAGACATAACAACAAAAACATGATCCATAAAAATTCATGAAAATAAACTACATACCCCATTTAGATTTCATCAGTCGTTACCATCATCTGTGTCTCTGTGTGTAGTCAATGAAATTTTATCACATACAGGGACTACCAACATTATTGGTACCAATATAAAAGGCACAAAGAAAAAATAAATGATCTATTTCCAATTATTATAAATTTGTCATATTTAGAATATTGCATAACAGAAATCAAAGAGTATTTTGATATTACTTTATTCAATAAGTCTGATGCATTTGAACAAGGTCAGGAGGGGCAGCGGTGAGAAGATACCCCTCGTCCGAAGTAAGGAACAGCGGATGCACTTTGCTGGAGCAGCTGTGAAGAGATACCCCACGTCCAAGGTAAGAGAAACCCAAGTAAGATGGTAGGTGTTGCAAGAGGACAGACACACTGAAACCATAATCAAAGAAAACTAGTCAATCTGATCATACTAGGACCACAGCCTTGTCAAACTCAATGATACTAAGCCACATCCTGTGCGGCCAACCAAGACGGGCAGGCATGGTGGAGGGGTCTGACACAATGTGGTCCACTGGAGAAGGGAATGGCAAACCACTTCAGTATTCTTGCCTTGAGAACCCCATGAACAGTATGAAAAGGCAAAATGATAGGATACTGAAAGAGGAACTCCCCGGGTCAGTAGGTGCCCAATATGTTACTGGAGATCAGTGGAGGAGTAACTCCAGAAAGAATGAAGGGATGAAGCCAAAGCAAAAACGATACCCAGTTGTGGATGTGACTGGAGATAGAAACAAGGTCCGATGCTGTAAAGAGCAATATTGCATAGGAACCTGGAATGTCAGGTCCATGAATCAAGGCAAATTGGAAGTGGTCAAACAAGAGATGGCAAGAGTGAACGTCGACATTCTAGGAATCAGTGAAATAAAATGGACTGGAATGGGTGAATTTAACTCAGATGACATTATACTTACTACTGCGGATAGGAATCCCTTAGAAGAAATGGAGTAGCCATCATGGTCAACAAAAGAGTCCAAAATGCAGCACTTGGATGCAACCTCAAAATGACAGAATGAAGTCTCTTCGTTTCCAAGGCAAACCATTCAAAATCACAGTAATCCAAGTCTATGCCCCAACCAGTAACACTGAAGAAGCTAAAGTTGAATGGTTCTACGAAGACCTACAAGACCTTTTAAAACTAACACTCAAAAAAGATGTCCTTTTCATTATAGGGGCTGGAATGCAAAAGTAGGAAGTCAAGAAACACCTGGAGTAACAGACAAATTTGGCCTTGGAATGCAGAATGAAGCAGGGCAATGACTAACAGTTTTGCCAAGAAAATGCACTGGTCATATCAACACCCTTTTCCAATAACACAAGAGAAGACTCTACACATAGACATCATCAGATGGTCAACACTGAAATCAGATTGATTATATTCTTTGCAGCCCAAACTGCAGAAGCTCTAGAGAGTCAACAAAAACAAGACCAGGAGCTGACTGTGGCTCAGGTCATGAAATCCTTATTGCCAAATTCAGACTTAAATTGAAGAAAGTAGGGAAAACCACTAGACCATTCAGGTATGACCTAAATCAAATCCCTTATGATTATACAGTAGAAGTGAGAAATAGATTTAAGGGCCTAGATCTGATAGATAGAGTGTCTGATGAACTATGGACGGAGGTTCGTGACATTGTAGAGGAGACAGGGATCAAGAACATCCCCATGGAAAAGAAATGCAAAAAAGCAAAATGACTGTCTGAGGAGGCCTTACAAATAGCTGTGAAAAGAAGAGAAGTGAAAAGCAAAGGAGAAAAGGAAAGATACAAGCATCTGAATGCAGAGTTCCAAAGAATAGCAAGAAGAGATTTTTAAAAAGCCTTCCTCAGTGATCAATGAAAAGAAATAGAGGAAAACAACAGAATGGGAAAGACTAGAGATCTCTTCAAGAAAATTAGAGACACCAAGGGAACATTTCATGCAAAAATGGGCTCAATAAAGGACAGAAATGGTACAGACCTAACAAAAGCAGAAGATATTAAGAAAAGGTGGCAAGAATACACAGAAGAACTATACAAAAAATATTGCAAACAAGATATTCACGATGGTGTGATCACTCATCTAGAGCCAGACATCTTGGAATGTGATGTCAAGTGGGCCGTAGAAAACATCACTACAAACAAAGCTAGTGGAGTTGATGGAATTCCAGTGGAGCTATTTCAAATCCTGAAAGATGATGCTGTGAAAGTGCTGGACTCAATATGCCAGCAAATTTGGAAAACTCAGCAGTGGCCACAGGACTGGAAAAGGTCAGTTTTCATTCCAATCCCAAAGAAAGGCAATGCCAAATAGTGCTTACTACTGCAGAATTGCACTCATCTCACACGCTAGTAAAGTAATGCTCAAAATTCTCCAAGGCAGGTTTCAGCAATATGTGAACCATGAACTTCCAGATGTTCAAACTGGTTTTAGAAAATTAGAGCAACCAGAGATCAAATTGCTAACATCTGCTGGATCATGGAAAAAGCAAGAGAGTTCCAGAAAAACATCTATTTCTGCTTTATTGACTATGTATGCCAAAGCCTTTGACAGTGTGGATCACAATAAACTGCGGACAATTCTGAAAGAGATGGGAATACCAGACCACCTGACCTGCCTCTTGAGAATCCTATATGTGGGTCAGGAAGAAACAGTTAGATCTGGACATGGAACAGACTGGTTCCAAATAGGAAAAGAAGTATGTCAAGGCTGTATATTGTCACCCTGCTTATTTAACTTATATGCAGAGTACAACATGAGAAACGCTGGACTGGAAGAAGCACAAGCTGGAATCAAGATTGCTGGGAGAAACATCAATAACCTCAGATATGCAGATGATACCACCCTTATGGCAGAAAGTGAAGAGGAACTAAAAAGCCTCTTGATGAAAGTGAAAGAGGAGAGCGAAAAAGTTGGCTTAAAGCTCAACATTCAGAAAATGGAGGTCATGGCATCCGGTCCCATCACTTCATGAGAAATAGATGGGGAAACAGTGGAAACAGTGTCAGACTTTATTTTGGGGGGCTCCAAAGTCACTGAAGATGGTGACTACAGCCTTGAAATTAAAAGACGCTTACTCCTAGGAAGAAAAGTTATGACCAACCTAGATAGCATATTGAAAAGCAAAGACATTACCTTGCCAACAAAGGTCCGTCTAGTCAAGGCTATGTTTTTTCCAGTGGTCATGTATGGATGTGAGAGTTGGACTATGAAGAAGGCTGAGTGCTGAAGAATTGATGCTTTTGAACTGTGGTGTTGGAGAAGAGTCTTGAGAATCCCTTGGACTGCAAGGAGATACAACCAGTCCATTCTGAAGGACATCAGCCCTGGGTGTTCTTTGGAAGGAATGATGCTAAGGGTGAAACTGCAGTACTTTAGCCACCTCATGTGAAGAGTTGACTCATTGGAAAAGACCCTGATTTTAGGAGGTATTTGTGGGCAGGAAGAGAAGTGGACGACAGAGGATGAGATGGCTGGATGGCATCACTGACGCGATGGACGTGAGTTTGAGTGATCTCCGGGAGTTGGTGATGGACAGGGAGGCCTGGCGTGATGCGATTCATGGCGTCACAAGGAATAAGACACTACTGAGCCATTTAACTGAACTGAACTGAATTTGCTGGGTATATCAATATCCTCATTATGTCTGAGTAGTTTTTTGGTATAGATGTATTCATTTCAGGTCAGTTCAGTTGCTCAGACATGTCTGACTCTGCAATCCCATGAACTGCAGCACTCCAGGCCTCCCTGTCCATCACCAACTCCCGGAGTTAACCCAAATCCATGTTCATTGAGTCAGTGATGCCATGCAACCATCTCATCGTCTGTCATCCCCTTCTCCTGCCCTCAATCTCTTCCAGCATCAGGGTCTTTTCAAATGAGTCAGCTCTTCGCATCAGGCAGCCAAAATATTAGAGTTTCAGCTTCAACATCAGTCCTTCTAATGAACATCCAGGACTGATCTTTAGGATGGACTGGTTGGATCTCCTTGCAGTCCAAGGGACTCTCCGACACCACAGTTCAAAAGCATCAATTCTTCTGTGCTCAGCTTTCTTTATAGCCCACATTTCATATCCATACAGTACTACAGTTTTTGTTTTAGCTCCTGGTAGAAGAGGAGACATATCACTGTTTTGTTAATTACAAATAAATTTGCTTAGGACATATATTTGCAGTTTTTTGTGTGGTGTATGCTTTCAAACCACAACAGACCAATAAAGACATTTAAATAACATTTTAATCAAACTTTTCATTTTAAGAACTGTATTTATGATGAATGTAATACAACTGACATAGTCATAAGAGATGCTTTAGTAAGAATTTTATGAAGATTACTTTGAATAAGAGATTAAGCAGAAATTAAGCAGAAATTCTGTGTGATTTGGTAAATTTAGCTTCTCTACTAGCATCTTTTTGATTATTCAGTATAACTCTTCCTTTTGTAAATACTTTTTGATAACTTAGCTAAAACTAAAGTGAAAAGTTTACACAGTAGTTGGTTTCTGATTATTCTCTATTATTTAAAAATGTCCTTTAGATTTTTTTCTCCTTTTAAAGAATAGACTTAATATTGAATTAAATTTAAATTCCAAATTCTGAGTCTATTGGTTTATTTTTATTTGTTTTTAATTTCATTTTTACTGAAGAATAGTTGATTTACAATGTTTCAGGTACACTGCAAAGTGATATATATGCATGTATGTGTGTGTGTGTGTGTGTGTGTGTGTGTGTGTGTGTTGTCTTTCAAATTACTTTCCCTTATAGGTTATTTCAGGATGTTCAAAATAGTTTCCTGTGCTATGCAGTAGGATATTGTTGATCATCTTTTTATATATTAGTGTGTATCTGTTAGTCCCATACTCCTAATTAATCCCTTCCCCACTCTTTCCCCTTTGGTAACCAGTAGTTTTTTCCCATATCTGAGAGTCTACTTGTTTTATAAATAAATCTACTGTCTCATTTTTTTTTAGATTCCACACACAAGTGACATCATATGTGTCTTTCTGGGTTACGTCACTTAGTATTATAATCTCCAGGTCCTTCCATGTTGCTGCAATGGTGCTATCTCCTTTCTTTTTATGGCTGAATAAGATTCCCTTGTGTATATGTATTACATCTACTTTATTCATTCCTCTGTTTATAGACATTTAGGTTGCTTCTATGTCTAGGCTCTTATAAACAGGACTGACCTTTAGCTTCTTAATGTTTTCTTTTTAAGAAATTGAAGAAATCAAATTAGAATTTCCATATCTTTTCTTGTTCTGCTAACTATAAACTTTTTCACAATTTTTATGTTTCTTCAAAGTCTTCACAATAGCTTTGTCATTGTCTGGAGGTTTCCTTTCTTTTCACAGCCATATTCTTTTTAGAAAGAGTTGAAGCATATTAAAAATCTTCGATCTCTGTGGTATAAATTAGATATAAGCAGTTTCCTTGCATTACAGTTATTATAAATGGTGGCTTCCTGTGACCCCTAATTTATGCATAGGCAATCCTGCTACCTCCAAAAAACAAAAATCTGTGGCCAGAAAATGGTTTTGATAATAATCAACATGTAGGCTCATGCAAAGAACTAAGCTAGTTCAGAAGTAATTGGACCTGGTGCCCCATGGCAGAAGTCCTGTGGGAAGTTGGGAAAGGATCCACAAACATCAACACTGGTTCAAAGAAATTTTATGATATACATGGGCTTACAACAGAGAAGGTCTTTTGTTTTTGTTGGTATAAAAGTCATCAATGAAAAAAAATTTCAGCAATAACAGCTTTGAAACAAAATAGCATGATTACTTGCTAAATCTTTCCAAGTATTATTTTCCAAAACTGAGTGATGCTGACGTTTTTGGTTGCCAGTTATTTCTTTTGTAGAGATGTATTTCTTTGTTGTTCCAGAACTTTCCCTGCCCCTGCCCCCCCCCTGCTCTTCTCCTTTCTTTCCTTTGTAAAACCTGAACTATACTTTAGAAAAATGTTATAGCATTTGGAATAACAGGTATGTCTATATGCCTACAGATAGGATTTGTAGGTCTACATTAAAATATGAACATTTCAAATATGATAGTACAAAAAGAACGAATGAATAAATTACATGAGAGATTTGAGGGATATTATATAAACCAAGCATTTCATGCCAGCTGTATATATAATCTATTCTTATACCTGTTTTTCTCACTTGTTTGGTTATTTGTCAATCCTTTATTTGAAATTTATATTGACAATCATTGAAGAGTTTATACAAAGGAAATCTTGTTTCAGCAAATGAAAAGTTTTATTTGATGCCATAACAGACTTTTGTGAATATTCATGAATCTTTATTGAAGTATCTCACTAAATTTGAACATAAAGATTGTGTGTTTGACAGCCATTGTCTTTTGAACACACTGTACTGTGGAAATCAATTTGAAATATTAAAAAAATATGCTGAATTATCTTTATATTTATGCAAAGGGAGCAAGAAGGTAGACAAGGCTGTGAATGTCATATTTCTCTTAGAATTTCTGGCTACAAGCACCTAGTTGGATAATTAGCACCTCACTTTTTAAAAAGTGTGATATATTTGCTTTACGATATTGTTAGTTTCTGTTGTAAAACAAAGTGAACTGACTATATGTATGCATATATGCTCTCCATCTTGACCTTCCTTCAACTCTGCATCCCACCCAACTAGGTCACCACAGAGCACCAAGCTGAGCTCCCTGTGCTATATGGCCGTCTCCCACTAGCTATCTATTTTACACATGGTAGTGCATATATATCAATATGAATCTAATCCATCCCACCTTCTCCCCACCCTTGTGTCCAGTCTATTCTCTACATCCGTTTCTGCTCTGTAAATAGATTAATCTGTAGCATTTTTCTAGATTCCGCATATATGTCTTCAGATCAGTTCAGTTCAGTTCAGTCGCTCAGTCATGTCCGACTCTTTGCGACCCAATGAATCACAGCACGCCAGGCCTCCCTGTCCATCACCATCTCCCGGAGATCACTCAGACTCACGTCCATCAAGTCAGTGATGCCATCCAGCCATCTCACCCTCTGTCGTCCCCTTCTCCTCCTGCCCCCAACCCCTCCTAGCATCAGAGTCTTTTCCAATGAGTCAACTCGTCACATGAGGTGGCCAAAGTATTGGAGTTTCAGCTTTAGCATCATTCCCTCCAAAGAAATTCCAGGGCTGATCTCCTTTAGAATGGACTGGTTGGATCTCCTTGCAGTCCAAGGAACTCTCAGGAGTCTTCTCCAACACCACAGTTCAAAAGCATCAATTCTTTGGTGCTCATCTTTCTTCACAGTCCAACTCTCACATCCATACATGACCACTGGAAAAACCATAGCCTTGACTAGACGGACCTTTGTTGGCAAAGTAATGTCTCTGCTTTTCAATATGCTATCTAGGTTGGTCATAAATTTTCTTCCAAGGAGTAAGCGTCTTTTAATTTCATGGCTGCAGTCACCATCTGCAGTGATTTTGGAGTCCAAAAAAATAAAGTCTGACACTGTTTCCACTGTTTCCCCATCTATTTCCCATGAAGTGATGGGACCAGATGCCATGATCTTCGTTTTCTGAATATTGAGCTTTATATGCCTTAGTATATGATATTTTTCTCTTTCTGACTTACTTCACTCTGTATGACAGTGTGGAGGTCCTTCCATATCACTGCAAATGACCCATTTTCATTACTGAAGATGTGGTACATATACATAATGGATTATTACTCAGCACCTCACTTATAACACATTACTTGGAAGACTGTTTCAATTGCCAGAAAATATAAACAGTAATATGAGCAGATATACTGGTGGGCTTCCCAGGTGGCACAGTGGTAAAGAATCCACCTACCAATGCAGGAGACACAAGAGACACAGGTTCAATCCCTGGGTCAGGAAGATCCCTTGGAGTAGGAAACAGCAACCCACTCCAGGATACTTGCCTGGAAAATTCCATGGAGAGAGGATCCTGGCTGGCTACACTCCAGCAAAGAGGGGTCGCAGAATGTTAGACACAGCTGATGACTAAACACACACCCTGATTTGAGGAGTACAAGCATCCTCTGTGTATCTCAATACGTCTCCAAACCTCTTGTGGTCACTGAGGGCTCCCTTCTCTTCAGAGCCAACAGAAGCCTCAGGCACTAGCCTGTTGAAACCATGGGAAAACTTGATAACATGGCTTGGCTAGAAAACCTGATTTCCATTCCATTTTACTTTACTTCTCAATGTTCTTACGCTAGACATACTCTTTCCAGATTTTGTTGGTATATTCTGAGGTTTACTTTAAAGTTCTGCAAAGTATACTGACTACCATATCAGGGAGCACTGGACTCTTTCTGAGGTATCTTGTCTTTCCTCTCTAAACAGGCACACTTTGAGAGTAATAAAAGTTACATTGGTCTGTATGTCTGCATTTCCACCTT
Organism: Oryx dammah; assembly: GCF_014754425.2. Classification (NCBI taxonomy): domain Eukaryota; kingdom Metazoa; phylum Chordata; class Mammalia; order Artiodactyla; family Bovidae; genus Oryx; species Oryx dammah. Next base: position 3,521,030 of record NW_024070202.1, on the reverse strand, counting down.
CAGTGAGTTCTCATATCACATCACACAATCACTCAAAGTAGATGACACAAGAGAATGCTCTTCATTCAAGTTAGAGTTAATCCTAGTTGAGGAGGAAAAGGTGAAAAGCTGCAGGGAAAATATCTTATCAAAGCAGGTAGTATACTATCATTTCCTAGGAAAGAAGGAGGCAGGAGGCTATGATATCAGAAAAAAAATTTTTTTAAATATATTAGGAATATTATAGAATTAGGAGAAATAACCAAAATATTATTTTTTTCTGACCATTAATATTTTAGACACTCAAAAGGATAAAGTAAAATACAAAGTATTTGTTGACAAAGCATTTATGGTAAACATTTTCATGGTAAAATTAAGTGATTTTTCGGAATTCTTTGGCGCTGTGCAAACTTTACAATAAAGTAGTTTTTGAGGCATTTCACAGTCATTCTCCCCCTTCTTCCTCTGAGCAGCAGATAATCACTAATCTCATTTCCAACACTGAAGATTTCTTCTGTTGATCATTTTCTGTAATTGGAATCATAAAATATGTAATATTTTCTGTCTAGTTTCTTTCATTTAGATTAATACTTTATTGGGTTCACCCAGGTTATTGCACATAGCATTTGATTTCTTTGTATTGCTGAAAAATAATCTATCGTATTACCACATTTTCTTATCCATTTAAAACTTAGTGACATCTGGGTTGTTTCAAATTGTTAGTTGTTAGATGAAATGCTGCTGAGAATGTACCAGCACATTCTTTGTGTGAACATATATTTTCATTTTTCATGGTACATACCTATGAGAAGAACCACTGGGATGTTTGGTAAGTTATTTTTAAATTTTTAAGAAAATGGCTTTAAGACAAAATGGGTTACAAAATGATTCTATTATCTTACATTCTCATCAACAAGGTATGAATGTACCATTTTCTCCAAATCTTCATCTGTCTTTATGAATATGCTCATCCTAAGACATGTGACAAGGTAACTTGTTTTAATTTGCATTTCCCTAATTGAGCATCTTTTATTCTGTTTATTGGTTATGTATATACTTGATGCAGTGACTATTCAGACTTTTGTTCATTTTTATTTTTTATTTATTTTTATTTTTTTTTTTACACTTGGCAGAGATTTTATTTAACTTCTTAATTAATGAGGGGACCAGTAAGATGCTACATTTCTTACAGTGGAGGCTTTAACTTACAGGTCTATATTCCCCACCTAACAAAATCTATTCATTTTTGCCACATTCAGGAGTCATTTTCATAGTTATAGACTGGCAACATTTGCACTATTATTATTTTTTAATTGCTTTTTTCCTTATCATTGATTTGAAAATGCTCATAGAGAAATGTAAATCTTTTAAAAACTAATGATCTCAAATTTAACAAATTTTCTTTTATATATTGAGCTTGGGGTTTCATTTGCAAGAACTATATCCTGCTTAGCTAGAATTGCTTAGAATAAAAATGATTTTCTTCTAAGTTTTCATCTAAAATTTTTGTAGCTTTTGTAGACATTATGCTATCAACTTTAGTTTAAGTTAAATTTTGTTAGTTTTTGTGTACAGTATCATGAGTAGGTCTAAATAAATGTTTTTTTTTTTTTTTTTTTTTTAGTTTCCTTTGTGATTTCTCATTCAGGTCAGTTCAGTTGCTCAGTCGTGTCCGATATTTGCGACCTCATGAATTGCAGCATGCCAGGCCTCCCTGTCCATCATCAACTGGCGGAGTCTACTCAAACACATGTCCATCGAGTCACTGATGCCATCCAACCATCTCATGCTCTGTCATCCCCTTTTCCTACTGCCCTCAATCCCTCCTAGCATCAGAGTCTTTTCCAATGAGTCAACTCTTCACATGAGGTGGCCAAAGTATTGGAGTTTCAGCTTTAGCATCACTGCTTCCAATGAACATCCAGGACTGATGTCCTTTAGAATGGAATGGTTGGATCTCCTTGCAGTCCAAGGAACTCTCAAGAGTCTTCTCCAACACCACAGTTCAAAAGCATCAATTCTTTGGTGCTCATCTTTCTTCACAGTCCAACACTGACATCCATACATGACCACTGGAAAAACCATAGCCTTGACTAGATGGACTTTATTCCTCAAAGTAATGTCTCTGCATTTGAATATGCTATCTAGGTTGGTCATAGCTTTTCTTCCAAGGAGTAAGCGTCTTTTAATTTTATGACTACAAGCACCATCTGCAGTGATTTTGGAGTCCCCAAAAATAAAGTCTGACACTGCTTCCACTGTTTTCCCATCTACTTCCCATGAAGTGATGGGATCAGATGCCATGATCTTAGTTTCCTGAATGTTGAGCTTTAAGCCAACCTTTTCACTCTCCTCTTTCACTTTCATCAAGAGACTCTTTAGTTCCCCTTCACTTTCTGACATAAGGGTGGTGTCATCTGCATATCTGAGGTTATTTATATGTCTCCTGGCAATCTATATTCCAGCTTTTGATTCTTCCAGCCTAGCATTTCTCATTAGACATAGCATATACTGAGGAATGTGTTGTTTAATTACCAAGTTTTGGGGATTTTATGGATTTCTTGGACTTTTTTTTTTCCTATTTCTAATTTATTTATGTGCTCTAAATTAATTAAATTATAATTTGAATGCATACTCTGTGTAATTTCAATATTTAATTAGATTTTTTGGATTTGGGCAAAACTTGCATTCAGAAAGTATATACACTGATGAGAAAAGTCAAAGAAGATACAAATAAATGGATAGATATACCATGTTCATGGATTGGAAGACACAATATATAAGATGTTTTACCCAGAGTTGCAGAGTTACACAATAATAATCAAATTCCTAGTAGAATTGTTTCTAAATACAATTAAATTAATTCTAGAATTTAAATTAAAAACGAAATGAACTAGAAGAGCTAAAAAACTTGAAAAATAAAAACAATAAAATTTCAGAAATTTTACTACATCTTTTTAAGACATGCTACAGTGATAGCAACCAAGACAATTAGACATTAGTAAAAACAGACACACAGACAAATAAGATGATAGTGAGTCCAGAAATAGGCCTATAGAAATATGGCTAAATTATTTTTGACAAAGGTGAAAGGTGATTCAATGGATAAAGGATAGTATCTTCCATAAAGTGTGTTTCAACTACTGTGTATTCATGTACAGAAAAATAAATCATAAAATAAATTCCATATTTTATATAAAAATTAACCCAGGTTTATTAATAGATTTAAATGTAAAACAAGAATACACAACATGTGAAAGACAAGAGGGAGACACAGTATGATCTGAAGTTAGTCAAATATTTTTCTACACATGTACCAAAAGTTCTATTTGTAAAAAAAAATAATAAAATAATGACAATGATGATGATGAATTGGAATTCATCAAAATCAAAAACTTGGCCTGTGAAAGACACTGTTAATAATATAGAAAACTGTTCATGTAAAGCATGAATAATAAACAAGTTCCAACTGTATAAAACAGAGTACTATATTCAATGTCCTATGACAGACCATATGGGAATGAATCTTAAAAAATTATGTACATATATGTATATGTATAAATGAATCACTTTGCTGTACAGCAGAAATTAACACAGCATTATAAATCAGCTATACTTCAAAAACAAAAATTTTAAAAACTGAAAAAATTAGCCAATATACTGAATGAGAGAGAGTAATTTTCAATCACATATCTATCTTCCAAAGGACTTATATGCATAACATATGAAAATCTTAAAAATCACTAGTAAGATACTAACTTAAAATTTGAGCAAAGATTAGTACAGACACTTCACCAAGGGGATTTGTGAATGACAAGTAATGAAAAGAAGAAAAAGTGTTCTACATCATTACTCATGATGTATGTGCAAAAAAAAAAAAAAAAGAGATTCCTCAGTTATTAAAAAGGCCAAAGTAAAATTCAGTCATTATATCAGTGCTGACAAACAACTGATATATTGTTGGTGAAAGTTTAGATGCTTTAGATTAATTTATACCCATTATATGACAACACATTCATTTACTCGAGTATAATGATAGCATATATTCAGATCAAGCCTGTACATGGATGTCTATGTTTCTTCATTCTATAAAAAATGAGGCAAGTCAAATTCCCTTCATAGGGTTCCTGGTTAAATAAATGTGGCAAATCCATGCAATAGAAGACTACATAGAAATTAAAGAGGAAAGAAGCCTCGATCTGCCCCAACTTCAATCAATTTGAAAGCCACGTTGCTGATTGCTCTTTGAAAGTGAAGTCGCTCAGTCATGTCAGACTCTTTGCGACCCCGTGGACTGTAGCCCACCAGGCCCTTCCGTCCATGGGATTCTCCAGGCAAGAATACTGGAGTGGGTTGCCATTTCCTTCTCCAGGGGATCTTCTGACCCAGGGACTGAACCCAGGTTTCCTGCATCGCAGGCAGATGCTTTAACCTCTGAGCCACCAGGGAAGCCCTCTTTGAAAAGATGCCATTAAATAACATTCGTGAAAAACAAAGGTATAGTGATGCAGAACAGATAATTGTCACCCAGAATTTGGGAAGCAGATGATGCAATTACAAAGATAGCATAGGAGATATTTTATAGTGAAAGAACTAAAAATCTATTCTGATGTGACAATGGTTACAGAATTTATGTATGTGATAAAATTCATGGAACTGTGCACACCAAAAATTGATTGTCTTTATATTACTCTTTTATTTTTATTTATTTATTTATTTATTTATTTTTTAATTTTTTTACTTTACAATTCTGTATTGGTTCTGCCATACATTGACATGAATCCACCACGGGTGAACTAGTAAATGTTCTTCATATAGTCAGGGAAATAATCACTCTGCCTGGGCTGGTTTCAGCTTCCTAATTCTGTTCATGCCAGAAATCTCAGTTATAATCCAAGTGTTGCCTCTTTGTCAATATCTCTTCTTAGTCTAGATTCCAATGCTATCATGCACTCCTCTAACTCTTTTACCAACAACATGCTAAGGTTGGAGGAAGACGTGATACTCTTGTTCCATTTGGCTTGTCTAACTAGTTCATCTTTACACAGATGGTGTATGCTTTTGAGAGATCACAATAAGACTCTCACATTAGGAGTTTCTAAAACCACCCTTGGGTTCAATGATTTACTAGCAAGACTCAATAAACACAGCAGATAGTCATGCTCTCAGCTATGATTTATCACAAGGATACACAGAAAATCTGTAAAGGATGTGGCACATAAGACAAAGTCCAGAAGAATCAGAAGACACAAACATCCAAGTGTCACACAAGATGTGCATACATCCTCCAGCACTGGATTGTGAACACTTCTACGAAATGTTGTTAAGCAGGAAAGCTCATTAGAGATCCATGGCCCAAGGATTTTATTGGAATTTAATTATGTCTAACATCCCAAATTCCTGAATCCCAGAAAGAATATAGATGTTCATTATAAGTAATACTGTTATACAAACTATTTAGGCACAGTGAGTACTCTTACCAATTCTGGAATTGATAGGAACACTCCTGAAACCCATATACCTAAACACTAGTCAAGAATGATCCTACAGGCCAGAATTTCTGAGGGTAGCAGCCTCACATTTGATACAGCACTTTTTTTTTTTTTGTACAACTGTCCACCCCTAGGAAAAGAAAAAAAACAAAACATTTTGTCTCTTGTATCCCTTGTATCTACAAGATCACAAATGTCACCTTTATTTGAAAAAATTTCTTAGGGAAAGCTTGATTCCTAGTTCCACTCTTTAATCTTAACTCTTGCTGTGACTTATAATGTAGGAGAATTGTGCATTTTCTGTCCAGATGAATATTTTATCATATTTTATATTTTATTCAGCATTTTAATTTGTTTTCTTTTAATTTGAAGTGTCAGCATGACTTATATGCTAGATTTAAGAACATAAAAATCTGTATATCACCCATATTTGTTTGTTTGTTTTTTAATTAGAGTATAGTTGCTTTACAATGTTGTATCACCCAAAGTCTTATTTTCATGCTGAAAATTATTAGGAAATATCCTTGGGATCAATATTGAGCAAAAGGAGAAGCTGAACACAGGTGAAGTCGCTGCAAATATCTCAGCTGATCTTACAGGAGCTCTGGATCTGAACAATCCTCCTGATCCAGCATTGGACAGGCTGCCTGGGGAACATGAGCTGGACTTGGGCAATGGACAGTTTTGCCATGTTCCTGAGTTGAGGGACCAAAGTGAGAGCTGTAGGCTTTCACTCTCAGTAACTGGAAGAATTTCCACTGCCAGGAGCCCAAGGAAATAGGAAGAGGTTCTGAGCAGTACAATAGGACATCCACTGCTCTCTCATGGGAAACAAGCAAATTCAAATAAAGCTTATTTGAAATTATTTTAATATTTTCCTATATTAATATTGAAAAGTTGCAGTTAAATAAAGGAGATAAATTTGTTCTATACTTTCTTTCAACGTTTTAAATTGCAATTGGGATTAGCCATGGTTTGAATCATTATCTTTATCAATGTTACTTTTTCATAGTTGGCAATTAAGTCATTACTATAACTACAGTTAGCCTATGGGTTGATTAATTTTACAGTTTGTTCCAAAATTTGATGCTAAAAATCATCAGTTATTTCAAAAAAAATTATTGTGTTCTTAGTACTCCACTATGGCTAATAGGAAATTGATTACACTCATGAAATAAATAGAATGTGAACAAACATAGCACAGAACATCTGAAGTTATTCATCATATGGTGAGTCAATTCTTCTATGCTTCTTCAACTGAGATTGCTGATAAACCTTCCCTTTTTTGGCCTATTGAAACAACGATATAACTTAGACTTTGCTGGGTTTAAAAGCAATCATAAATTTGTTAGAAAATTAGCCTATTGAAATAACAAAACATAAAGCCAGCCAATAAAAACTGGTTTTATGATGGTCATCAAATAATTTCAGCCACTATGTGCATTGTTCACTTTAAAAAATATATACAAATATGAACCATTCAAATTCTCATTCCCTGAGTGATATGACACACATGTCTTGAGAAAGAAAACATCATTCCTTTTTCCCTGACTTGCATGTAATTCTAGGCTTACAGAGGCCTAGAATTTCCACTTTTATGAACTGCCTTCCAGCTAATTTTGAACGTTGTCACCTTCTATCACAGAGCACAGAAGTGGAAGGAAAAGCCTTCAGAGCAAAAAGCTGAGTTGGCTTTCTTGACATTGGATAAAAGTTAGCTAATATTTCTTTACCAAAGTCATTTAATTCTGTCCTAGGATTTGGAGACCTTAGTTATTTTGAGGATTGGGACATAAAAGAAAGTTCTGGATCATGAAATATCACTTATTCATTTGGGCTAAATGCAAGAAATGGAAGTTCCTGGAAGATCGAAGGGAAGGCCTGCAGGTTATCAATGATGAAGAAGAACACAGAATAGGGGGCATCACAGACACATTTTAATCACTTTAGGATTTTTACCTGGGAATAGTCCTGGGGCTGACAATTTTCATATCTAGATTTTAGAGATAAAACACTGGCAAGTGACCTCTCTAATGTTAGGAGAGAGCACACTTAGCAGCAAAACTCACTGTCCTCAAGGCAGTTTTCTCTTTCTGCTTACTCTACTTTTGGTTATATTTCCTTAAGTTCAGCTGGCCATGACTTTCCTGTGGTCAGAAAATGAATGCACCAGTATCTGATAATTACATAACAAAGATGCCTATTAAATGAATCAATAGCATCAACATGTCACTAAGTGAGGAGCAGCCAGAAGCTGTTAACAGTATTGTGTGTTTCTCAGCACTTTTGTTCCATTTTTTTAAAGTTTTTAGATTTCTTTGAGTGTGGATAAATACTTGCTATCTAATTCAAAATTAATATATGAAATAGAAATGTTTATGAGGGTATATATTTTTAAGTTGTTATAGTTAATAAATTCTACTGACCATAATTATTGGAGAGACTAGCCATTATTTTTTAAACATACAATAACATTTACTAATTTTAAATGTGCAAAACAGTGAGTTTTGAAAAATATATATAGCCACATAGTATATAGATTATTTCTACCACTCAAACATCTAATTCATACCCCATTGTTCTTAATCACCTCTCCTAATCTCTCACCTCTGGCAAGCACAGATATACTATGTGTCTAGAGTACTGCCTTTTCTAGAATTTCAAATAAATGGAGTTATGCTGTATGAATGATTTTGACATCTTCTGCTAGCCGTCCTGCCAGTCACAGGGTGGAGGAAACTTTGGCTTCATTTTAATTTGTAGGAGTCCTTATCTTAAGTGCATGAACCTATTGTAAGCCACACATTCTGTTCTCACCACGGAGATTTTTATCTAGACATTTTATAACTTCATATAAAACATAAATACACAGGACTTGAACTGTTCTTATTAGGGTTGAAAGGTAATTGGATTCCTTACTAAATTATTTCACTAGGCCATTAAATATATATGTGTATGTGTGAATATGTGTGTATATACATCTGTGTGTGTGTGTGTGTGTGTGTGTGTGTGTGTGTTCAAAATGCCTATCCTCCATATTGGGAGAACAGTGTTACAATTTACTTATTTGGGCTCTCAAAAATAGAGGTTATTTGTATCAGTGAAATGTTCCTCCTGGATCTTTGGTTTCTGATTCTTGGATAGACAATCTGCCAAGAAATATGGGGAGGGCGGTATTAGCCTCTTCACATTTTTAGTAGTTTATGTCATGTTCAACTGTGTTATCAGGGTCTAAAAGTTAAATTTTGTGGATTGGACTGCAAGTCCTACTGTGAGATTATTTTCCTCAAATATAACCTGTGTTTAATTGCATAAGCTTCTAGAAAGTCTGCTCCTTCCTTCCTTCCTGACTGCCTCCATCCCCTTCCCCTTCTCTTCCTCCCTCACTTCCTTTCCTCCTTCCTTCCTCCCTCCCTCCTTCCATTTCTTCTTCTTTGCTCTCTCCCTCCATCCCTCTTTCCTCCAGTTAAACACCATTCCTTTTTTCCTCAACAGATCAGTTTAATAGGAGGACATGTAATGTGTGCTTACTTGACTTGGTTTGAAGCCTGTCTTGACTCCACATTCATTAGTTGAGTGAATGCTGGTGTATTGTGTACCATCATTATGTCATGATTACCCTGAAGATAATGTAAGCATTGGGCTATTATGGGGATTGCTAGAGAAGAATAATGCATGGTAAGCAATTAGGACATTGCCTGGCACAGAGTAAATACACTATTATTAATTTAAGGACTAAGTGTGAGATGCCAAATATGTGCTCTAGTGTTGAACAATTGTTGAGGTTTGTACATGAAAAGTAAAGCCAATTCATAATCTGGTAGTCAGAAGAAATGTCCATAGTCTCCACTATCCCTTCTACACAGAATCCAGGCTGTTGGACACTTAGAGAGTTTTCCTTTCACATCGACTTTGGGCTTGCCCACATGACTTTTGGGACAAGAGTCAGCATAATGCAGAGACCTTAAAAGGTGCTTGTACATTGGATATTGCTTTCTCTCTCATCACTTTCAACACCTCTGCTACCAGCACGATGAGAAGAATTTTGACTAGACTGTTGCACTTAGCAACAGATGCTTCAGTTTCTTCCATCACTGCTGCTCACTCACTGTCCACCATGAAATATAAGAGAATCTACTGTATAGCCCAGAGAACTCTGCTCAATACTCTGTAATGACTGTATGGGAAAAAATCTGAAAAAAGAGTTGATATATCTATATGTAAAACTGACTCACTTTGCTGTATATCATAAGCTAATATAACATTGTAAATCAGTTATACTTCAATACAGATTATTATTTTTTAATTAAAAAAAGAAAAAGCCAGCAACAGCCAGCTGATTTCTGACCTGTGAGTGATCCTGGCCAAATACATAGCACAGATGACCCATCCTAGCTAAGCTAAGCCTCAAATGCTGACTCATAGAGTTGTAAGCCTCTGCACTTTGAGGTGAGTGGTTATGTAACAATGACAACTGACCTTCTTGAGCTATTTGCTTGATTTTTGTTTTATTTTTCTGTGAATTTATGCTTGAGGGAAGTCTATCTCAAGGACTCTTCCTCATACTTGTCATAGCACCCTGAGGCCTTCTCAACACTAGAAAACTTAATCCAAGCTTCCCACTTGCCATCTCTTTAGGAAGCACTCCTCAGAATGGTGGCAGGATTGTCTTACCTCAGGCTAAATGTCCTTTCATGGAAACTCTAGGACAAAGTTTCCCAGTTGTTTCCTTTGGTGTGTGAATGAAGATGCCTTGGGGTATGCAGACTGCAGCATGCTTGCTAACAAAACTATCATACTTGGGAGGTTCCCTGCTTTATCACCTAAATGTCAAATTACTTTGAACACCTAAAATTAAGTTTTTTTTTTTTTTTTAAACTATACTCCTTCATAATTATCATGCTTAACTTCTCAAAATTAGCATTAAAGAAATTTCATTCAATGTTATTGCTTACCTTCTCTGTTGTCTTTTCTTCCTTTGTTTCTTATTTTTTTAAGGAGTATGATCTTATATGTGGCAGAGAACAAATGGTAGATTAAACAAATCTCTGACTCTGTGTTATATAATGTAGTAAATCTCCTAATTATATAATAATGTGGAACCTAAAAAGAACAAAGGAAACATCGAAAGATGAAATAAGGGAAAAAGTACATGATCTTTGGTAAGAAATGTACTAGGAAATTTCATATAAGTATTTAATATTTGCTTCTTGTAATGTCCCAATACTATAGGCATGTTAATGTTATTTTTGAGAAGCACAATGGCACTGTATAGAGACTTTTAGTACTGTTCATGACCTGTTGATAGAAAGTAGTAGGACCAAATGTTAATGTCCTTGACTTCTCTTTGTTGCAGAAAACTCATTAAAAAGACCTCAGAGGAGTGCCAGTTAAGACCAAATACACATCACGTCCTATTGACTGAACCGTATCCTCTCAAAATTCATATGTTGTTACCCTTGTCCATGTGCAGCTGTATCTGGAGACAGTCTTCAGCAGGTAGTTAAGGTTAAAAGAGGCCACAGGTGTGAGAACCCATATTCACACTCCATAGAATGGCTGTCCCACCCATCCTCGTCCTTCTCTCTGTCTCTCTCCTTACAGGGTGAAGACACTGTGAGAGAGTGGCCATCTGAATGCTAGGGCAAGAGCTCTCCCCAGACACCAAATCTTCTGGACTTTGATCTTGAACTTCAAGTCTCCAGAAATGCAAGAAAATTAATTTCCACCATTTAACTCACCCAGTTTACGGTATTTTGTCATAGCAGCCTGAGAAGACTAATACATATGCTTAATAGATAGGTCTATGTATTTTTCATGCTAATCTAGGAGGCAAGGGACAAGGATTTCCCCTCTATTTATTTTCCTTTCTTCAAATTTCTCTTGACATGACATTACGAGATTTTCTTCGAGCCAGTGTTACAAATATTATGGCATGTCCCTGATGACAGGTACTAATAAAAGAGAGAGCTGCTACCGCTGCTAAGTTGCTTCATTCGTGTCTGACTCTGTGCGACCCCACAGATGGAAGCCCACCAGGCTCCTCCATCCATGGGATTTTCCAAGCAAGAGTACTGGAGTGCGGGGCCACTGCCTTCTCTGATAGTAGCAACAGGTCCTTTCACCAGCATCCTGAAGCACTGCTTAATTAAGTAGTTGGTAAACTTTTCTGTTTTAGTTTCAAAAAGAAATTTTCAGTAGTATTACGTTTGCTGAAGGGCCAGAATAATCTTTCATTAGGTGAGCAAACTCGGACTTTTGTCTCTAGAAGAAAGCGAACAGGCTCCTGTACTTCTGTTATTACCAAATCAACAGCTGTGGTCAGAGAGTCCCAATTTTTTTTCTGGCAAATTTTTCCATAATTTAGATACTCCACATTTAAGAATTTATTCTATGCAATTAACAAAGGATGTATGTAAGTGTGTACAGATAGTAATTGCACTGAAATGTAATTTACACTACTCAAATTGTACAACTTAATAGTAAGTGATATGCGAATGGGCCAGTAATGAAGATACTCCAGCAAATGGAATATCATATAGCATGAAAATAATATTGAGGGAGGAAATCCATTAACGGGAGCCAATGCCCATGGTGTACTGTCACACGAGAAATGGTGCATGCCGTAGTATGTAACAAGCAAGCATGCACGCATGTCAGTCGACAAATGTACATTTGTACTGTGCTTCTACATAAGTATATATTTTTAATGTCTCTATATTTATCATATATCTATCTTTTAGAGAGGAGATTGTTAATTGATTTTTAACCTTACATATTTTTAAGGTATCATGCTACAAAATAATAGTTTTGATAGCTAGAAGGAAATATTTAAGAAATAAACTCAAATTTTGTCTTTAATAATACTAAATAATAATTTTTATAGCATGTTTTTATTATATATAAGCAAAAATGAATAAGGTGAGTATAATCTAATATTGACAGGGTTAAGCTTCAGTATTAAACACTGTTGTCAGTATAAACTGTCTTGTGCTTTACAGAGAGCAATTTTACAATAAGTATCAATATCAATCCAAATGTATGTATCTATTATTTCTTATAATATCAAGCAACAAATTTATAAGGAAACAAATGGTCAAAGGGGGGAAAAAACTATTCAAAGAGTTTTATAACCAATGACTGTAAAAACAGTGAGTAATTAAAAACAGCTTAAATTCCCCCACATTGGACAACTAAAAATGAAATAAACATTGTGTTTCAAAATTCCTCTAGATGAACAATACTTATATTGAATGTGACAGGTAACAATAGTGTCATCTGGAATGTTTACATGCATTAAAATAAAGCCAAGGATAAGATGGAAAATATAAATAGTTGTAGCTTTGGGCTTATTTTCAGTATTTATATACATTTCCTAAATGTTTCTTAAAAACTATATTTTAGAAAGAATTATAAGTACATCAACAGTATTGTAATACATGAGAAAGTGATAATTATTTTTAAACATTCAGGATTAAAGAGTAAGGACATTGTAGTCTACATACATTGATGGTAAAAGTTTTCTTCTAATCTGTGATTTTGGAATAAAAACAATTAATCAGTGTTTCCACAACCTTTCTTTGCTTGTGTTTTATAAAATTAGAGACAGTGAATGAAAACACGAAGCTAAGAATAATGAGACCCTGGGTGGCAGTGTCTGTATCCTGAATTGTGGCACCAGGAACCCACAAATCACAGCCCGAAGCACTCAGGACCTTGGACGTTTGCTTTTGTTTATGAACTGTGTAGGGTGCTTATTTTCTGATTTTCATGATGGCTGCAACCAATCTTTTCACACTGTATTTATGGTGCTTTTCTTTCTTTTTTATTAAGGTTGTTTTATACTTGGCAGTATCTAAATGTTGTATCTGGAATTTAAATAGGAAAAACTGTACTTTAGTTTTATCTAGAAGAGGCCAACATCACTGCTGGACAGAAGGTGATTTTCCTTTGAAGAGTGAGAAGGGAGGTCACCAAGTGGATGCTGTTATGACTTGCTGCCTTTCACAGCTCATCTCAGCACATCCTCACATCCCAATGGGATAGGATCTATAAAGCCCAGTTTGCACCTGAGAACACCAGTAAGGAATGAAGCAGGCTTAAGTTTTGGTTGGTTGGCTAACTGCATTGAAAAGCATGTATAGAAGACAAAAGCCCATGGTTGGTTGGCCAACTGCATTGAAAAGCATGTACAGAAGACAATAGTGCCTAGTTGTTCTGAGATCAAATATACAGACAATGTTGCACAAAGGTCTCAGGTCAAGAACTTTAAAGCCATTGGTGTCATGTATGCTAACATCCTCTGTTTGGAGTTCTGTCTAAAGGTGTATGTCACACTTGCATTACTTAAGCTCTTTTTGAGGTAATGATCAGATTTTTAAACTGCAATTGAAAATAGTGCATGTGTGCATGCATGGCCAGTCGCTTCAGTCCTGTCTGACTCTTTGTGACCCATAGACTGTAGCCCACCAGGCTCCTCTGTCCATGGCATTCTCCAGGGAAGAATTCTGAAGTAGGTTGCCATGCCCTCCTCCAGGGGATCTTCCTGACCCAGGGATTGAACCCATGTCTCCCTCATCTGATTGCAGGCGGGTTCCTTACCCACTGAGCTACCTGGGAAGCCTAAAATAGTAGTAAATAAAAGATTTTGGGCTTCATTGGTGGCTCAGTCAGTAAAGAACAAAATATTTCACTTGTAAGAAAGAAAACCATAGCTCTTTAAACAAGCATTTATCTAGGAGTAATAAATTCATTGGCAATAAAATATATATTTATTTTCCCTGAAAGAAGAATATGTAATTTTAGTAGTTCTTATAGATTCTCCCAAAATCTATAATTTATTTAAATTGAAACACTCGTTATTGAAAAATGCTTGTATATACTTTTATACACAGTAAACATTTATTCAGCCCACACTTTCTTCTCATGTGATTTAAAGCCCCATGTGGAGTTCAACTTCATACTAAGACTGAAAAAAAGGAACTGGATCTGACCTCCCACATGCAAAAAAGAAAAAAAAAATTAAAATGTTTAAGTGAATTAAAAAAAATTCAAATCATACAACACATGTTCTCTGACTATAAAGGAATTATACTGGAAGTTGATAAACAGAAATATATAAGAAATTATCCAAATATTTAAAAGAAATATAAAACAATTACAAATAGCCCATGAATAAAACAATAAAAGGGAAATTAGAAGCTTTTTTAACTGAATATTAATGAAAATACAACATACTAAATATTACAATATGCAGCTACAAGGTACACAAATTAGAAAAAGAGGATAGTTTCAAATTAAAGAGCTTCATTTCTACCTTAAGAAAGTAAAAATATTAACACCACATAGAGGATCAGAAGGCAAAGCTAATCTATTAGTGACAGAAATCAATTAGAGACAAATATAAAGACAAAGGCTATAAAATTAAAATTTGGTTATCCATTTTAAACATAGCAATGTGTAAATGATCTTCCCAAAGTCCCTGGATAACCAATCTATTGTATGATACATGGAGCTCTGCTCAATGTTATGTACCAGCCTGGATGGGAGGAAGGTTTGGAGCAGAATTAATACATGCATATGCATGGCGGAGTCCCTTTGTTGTTTACCTACTTTCCAATACAAAATGTTTTTAGTGTAAAAAAAAGGCAGAAAGAAAGAAAAAGACATTCCCACTTTTCCATTAAAAAATAATCGAAAAAAACCTAAAATTTGTATTTTTGAGAAGATAAACAAAGTTGTTAAAACTTTATCAAATTGACCAGGAAACCAAAAAAGAAAGCACAATTTACTCTGTGTTAGAAATGTTGCTGTTTAGTCACTAAGTCATGCCTGACTCTACAACCCCATGGACTGCCAGGCTCCTCTGTCTATAGGATTTCCAAGGCAAGAACACTAGAGTGGGTTGCCATTTTCTTCAGAAAACCAAGAAAAAAACCACAATTTACACCATGTTAGAAATGACATAGGTGATATCACCAGAAGACCTATAGCTAATAAAAGGAAAATAAAATATTTTGAATATTTTATGCCAATAAATTTGAAATATTAGATGAAATAAGCAAATCTTTGAAATCTTTGAAAGTCATGAACTACCAACACTCACTGTAAAAGATAGTTCTATATTTTCAATAAATGTTTAGTAAAATAGCTCATAGAAAAAACAAAACAAATAAAACTCCAAGCATTGTATTTTCACTGGTGATTCTACCAAACATTTCAGAAATGGATACTAGGGGGAAAATTTCTCAGCATTATGAAGCTGACACATTCTGTTATCAAGGCTAGATAATTTACTACAAAATACGTATAAAAAATAAAATTAACCATGTTAAAATGTAAAAAAAAAAAAAGGAAAGAAAATCAAGCCTAGAGAACAGAAATGTATATTCAAAAATATCTTAAGAAAGTTTTTTGCAAATGACTCCAATAATGTTTTAAATATACATTATGGCAAAGTGTGGTTTATTCCAAGCTTATATTGTTAATTAACATTATAAAATAAAGTAGTTTGCTGTATTGAAAGATTAAAAAGAGCATCTTCTTTCAAAATTTAATTCAATGTTACATTTATATATCAAAAAAGGGTGGTATTAGCATATATAGAGAAACTAATGGAACAGAAAACATTCCTAAAATAAATGCATACATATATGTAAAACTGATTTTCAACAAAGGTGCAAAAGTAGCTCAATGGAGAAATGAAAAGCTTTTCAATAAATGGTACAGAGGCTCTAGAGGCATTTCCAAGAGGCTTCAGGAAATGCTTGGGATGATGAATGTGTTCATTATTTTGAATTTGGTGATGATTTCATGGGTGTACTTTCATATCTAAATGTATGAACTCACACACTCTAAATAGGTGCAATTCATTTTATGCCCATCATACTTCAATAAATACATCCTTCTAAAATCTTATTTTTAATATTATAATAACTTAGCCAAAACACTTTCATTCACATTATTAATAGCAATTATTTGTAATTTCAATTTCATTTAGAGTCACATGTATTCAAAGAGCCTCTATGTATGAAACAGCATACAGGAAAAGGCATGAAAATTATTCACTAAATTTACCAAGACAGTTCACGTATTCTCAGATGTTCATAGAAGAAGGTGGCAATATTCAAATCATGCAATGTGTATTTCAGTCAAGAAGACACACCTGACTACCTAAGCTAAGTAAAAACATTTATTGGCTCTGCATGACTACTCATGAATTACTAGAATACTAATTAAGGTAAAATATAGAGAATAAGTGTCTTGGAAATTGAACGGTCAGTAAGATTTCTTTGTGAGGAAAAGGCATTGATAACTTTTAAAAAGACAGAGCAAAAATTAAATTTATGTAGCACAAACTTAATAAATTAAATGATAATTTTACTTCTTCTAAAAATAAATGCATTTTAAGGATATAATCCTTTAAAAAATATGTCTCTTAAGATGTCTATTTAATGAATATATTGTAGACCAGAAACTAAGAAACACACAGGAAAGGATATATGAGGAATCACATTTTATATTTTTATATCTGCTAGTCTGTGATCCACAGTTGAATTTGGAGATGAATATACTTTTGTTCTAACTATGTGGTTTGTCTCATACATTAGTTGGGATGGGAGTTTTCCCCATTGCTGAGATAAGCAGTAAATCTCTAAAAGGCACCATGAACATTGTATTTGCGGATAAATCTTGAAATCTTTTACAATCTTGAAATCATAAAAGCTTGGAAATAAATTTTTAGTCCACTAGTTATTAGTCAAAAATGAGAGGTTTTTAAAAATCTCTCTGAGTCTTAGTTTTCTTATTTTAATTTGAGAAATCTATTTTGTTTCAGAAGAAAAAAAAATCTATGTTTATGAGAACAGTACACTAAATTATGGTAGAGACCCTTCGTAAAATGACTCTCCTAGTGTCCACATTTGTGTGGACACTTTCTGCCTCTGAGACTGCCCTGTCTCTGTTCCAGCTCTCACATGATGGATGCATGCATAACATTCTTAGCTACAGAAAGTGTACAACTGATCGCAGATGGGCCACTGTTGGTACCTCACCCTTGGTACAGTGATTAGGCCATCAGGTGAGAATGTGAATTGATGAAGATTAATTGGACGATCTCGTCAGGTTTCTATAACTGCTGCTGCTGCTAAGTAGCTTCAGTCGTGTCCAACTCCATGCGACCCCATAGATGGCAGCCCATCAGGCTCCCCCGTCCTTGGGACTCTCCAGGCAAGAACACTGAAGTGGGTTGCCATTTCCTTCTCCAAAGCATGAAAGTGAAAAGTGAAAGTGAAGTCGCTCAGTCGTATCCAACTATTAGCAACCCCATGGACTGCAGACCACCAGGCTCCTCCATCCATGGGATTTTCCAGAAAAGAGTATGGGAGTGGGGTGCCATTGCCTTCTCCATTCTACAACTGAAACACAGAGAAAAACTGCTTTTTCTCTCCCTGTTGCTCAAGTAATATAAGTCTGACTCTGCTAGGGACCTTGTTCTTCAAGACATTAGCCTGATTTGGTCTGTAGTAAGAGAGAATGTTCTGGGATTCCCTTGTGGCTCAGATCGTAAAGAGCCTGCCGGAAATGCAAGAGGTGTGAATTTGATCCCTGGGTATGGAAGATCCCCCTGTAGAAGGAATTGGCAACCCACTCCAGTATTCTTGCCTGGAAAATCCTACGGATGGAGGAGCCTGGAGGTTACATACAGTCGATAGGATGACAAAGAGTCTGACGCAACTGAGCAACTACACTGAACACTTACTTAAGAGAGAATGCAGTTGATTTACACAGAGATTCAGAGTAATCTTATTTATCCTGGTGGCATTTGAGTCCTATTTCTATGGAATTCAGCAATCTGTTGTCATCTGAAGAACCTGGACTCGTATATCAGGTTAGCAAATGAGAGACCATCAAATTCTGAGTAAGCCAAGTGCAAAAAGACAATATTCATAGAATAGTCTGAGATTGAACACCAAATGTTACAAACATATTGTTAAGGTTTCTGTGATCCCTAATTAACTTGTCTTCAAATTTTAAGAACCAATAGTGGTCTTTCCAGAAAACCCTTTTTTTTTTTTTTACTTAAATCAGTTTTAGTTTTGTTCAAAAAGTCTTCTGACAAATAGCTGCTGCTTTCAATGCCTTCCAAATAGCTTGCCTATAATAAGTACTAAAACATGATTCTAAGCATCTTTGTCATGATCAATAGTTTACATTTTTGGCTAATGTTTTAACTATTCCACAGATACACAGTGGATACCTTAACCCTAAATCTGTGAGAATATTAAGATTCATGACACTACACACACCCTTTAAGAGGGAA
Source organism: Oryx dammah (assembly GCF_014754425.2). NCBI lineage: Eukaryota > Metazoa > Chordata > Mammalia > Artiodactyla > Bovidae > Oryx > Oryx dammah. The sequence goes on along the minus strand of NW_024070202.1, from coordinate 3,502,238 downwards.
TGAGAATGTTTACTGTTTATAAGAAGAGACTTTGTGGGGAGAGAAAGTCAGGCTTCCCAAGATGGATGGAGAAAGGACTGAAAGAGGGTGGGAAGGAAACCAGTTTGGGAATTTTATCTTGGTTAGTAGATGGCACTGGGATGAGAATTTTTGTGCCTAGAGGAATGGGGCTGATGTGGTTTGAACTTACCACTGGCAAGAAAGGAAGGGACTCAGACTTTGTAACAAACTTGCTTAGATGTAAGCAAAACAAGTAGTAAGGAATGATGAGGTATAAAAGTTGACATCAAAATTGGAGTCAGTGGGCATATATCTGCTGCTGCTGCTGCTAAGTCGCTTAAATCATGCCCGACTCTGTGCGACCCCATAGATGACAGCTCATCAGGCTCGCCCTTCCCTGGGACTCTCCAGGCAAGAACACTGAAGTGGGTTACCATTTCCTCCTCCAATGCATGAAAGTGAAAAGTGAAAGTGAAGTCGCCCAGTTGTGTCCGACTCTTAGCAACCCCATGGACTGTAGCCCACCAGGCTCCTCCATCCATGGGATTTTCCAGGCAAGAGCACTGGAGTGGGGGGGGCATATATCTGAGAAAACCATAATTCAAAAATATATATGAGCCTCCATGTTCATTACAGCATTATTTAGCATAGTCAAGACATGGAAGTAACCTAATGTCCATAGGGAGATTAGTGGGGTATATATACATATGCAATGGAATACTACTCAGCCATAAAAAGAATGAAGTGATTCCATTTGCAGCAACATGGATGGAATAGAGATTATCATACTAAGTGAAGTAAGGCAGACAGAGAAAGACAAATATCAGGATATCACTTACATGTGGTAAGATATAAGATATCTTATATCTTATATAAGATATAAATGAATTTATTTACAAAACACAAAAGACTCACAGACATAGAAAACAAACTTATACTTACCAAAGGGGAAAGGTAGAGGGAGATAAATTAGGAGTTTGGGATTAACAGATATACATTAATATATACAAAATTAATAATCAGCAAGGACCTACTATATAGCAAACAGAACTACACCCAATATTCTGTAATGACCTACATGAGAAAAGAACCCGAAAAAAAAAAAAAAAAAAAAGATGTGTGTATATATACAACTAAGCCGCTTTGTTGCACGCCTGAAAGTATAAATATACTATATTCCAATATGGGATTTCCCTGGTGGCTGAGATGGTAGAGAACCTTCCTGCTGCAGAAAGCTGGGTTCAATACTCAGTCAGGAAGATTCCTTGGGAAAGTGGATGGCAACTCACTCCAGTATTCTTGCCTGGAGAATTCCATGGACAAAGGAGAATGGTGGGCTACAGTCCATGGAATCACAGAGTCAGACATGACTGGGAAACTAACACATTCACGTACTCCAATATAAAATATATATGTTTTTAATGGAGTGTGAGCTCTTTGTACAATAAATCATTTCCCTTAGTGATGATGTCTGATGTGGGTGGTGTCTACCTTAAGTCAGATCATAGGTAGATTGGGACCTATCTAAATAGTGACCTGTACTAAGTTGTTCAAATGAAGACATATTGTTTTTAGCCATAAGAATCAGTTAAGATCAGTTCAGTTCAATTCAGTTCAGTTGCTCAGTCATGACTCTTTGCGACCCCATGAATTGCAGCATGCCAGGCCTTCCTGTCCATCACCAACACCCAGAGATCATGCAAACTCGTGTGCATCGAGTTGGTGATGACATCCAGCCATCTCATCCATTGTTGCCCCTTTCTCCCACCCCCAGTCCCTCCCAGCATCAGGGTCTTTTCCAATGAATCAACTCTTCGCATGAGGTGGCCAAAGTATTGGAGTTTCAGCCTCAGCATCAGTGCTTACAATGAACACCCAGGGCTGATCTCCTTCAGAATGGACTGGTTGGGTCTCCTTGCAGTCCTAGGGACTCACAAGAGTCTTCTCCAACACCACAGTTCAAAAGCATCAGTTCTTTGGCACTCAGCTTTCTTCACAGTCCAACTCTTACATCCATACATGACCACTGGAAAAACCATACCCTTAACTAGACGGATCATTGTTGGCAAAGTAATATCTCTGTTTTTTAATATGCTATCTAGGTTGGTCATAACTTTTCTTCCATGGAGTAATCATCTTTTAATTTTATGGCTGCAATCATCATCTGCAGTGATTTTGGAGTCCCCCAAATATAAAGTCGGACACTGTTTCCACTGTTTCCCCATCTATTCCCATGAAGTGATGGGACTGGATGCCGTGATCTTCGTTTTCTGAATGTTGAGCTTTAAGCCAACTTTTTCCCTCTCCTCTTTCACTTTCATCAAGAGGCTTTTTAGTTCCTCTTCACTTTCTGCCATTAAGGGTGGTTTCATTTGCATATCTGGGATTATTGATATTTCTCCCGGCAATCTTGATACCAGCTTTTGCTTCCTCCAGCCCAGCGTTTCTCATGATGTACTCTGCATGTAAATTAAATAAGCAGAGTAGCAATATACAGCCTTGATGCACTCCTTTTCCTATTTAGAACTAGTCTGTTGTTCCATGTCTAGCTCTAACTGTTGCTTCCTGACCCGCATATATGTTTCTCAAGAGGCAGGTCAGGTGGTCTGCTATTCCCATGTCTTTGAGAATTTTCCACAATTTATTGTGATCCACAGAGCAAAGGCTTTGGCATAGTCAATAAAGCAGAAATAGGTGTTTTTCTGGAACTTTCTTGCTTTTTTTGATGGGATGTTGGTAATTTGATCTCTGGTTCCTCTGCCTTTCCTAAAACCAGCTTGAACATCTGGAATTTCACAGTTCATGTATTGCTGAAGCCTGGCTTGGAGAATTTTGAGCACTACTTTACTAGTGTGTGAGATGAGTGCAACTGCGCAGTCATTTGAGCATTCTTTGGCAGAAGCCATAAGAATATGTCTACTCAATTATCAATCAATTTTGAAGAAAAGTATTAAGCTAATGTTCTCAGTTTCAAAGCTTTCATAGAACCAAGGATTTTTAAGGCACATTCAATGTGCTCAGTTCCCTCCAAAATGTACTTATTAGCACTTGACTAAGGTTGCAAATTGCTGATAAACTTTCAAAGCTATTAATTTAGACATTAATTGCTATGTCAGGAGATCTTGAGAGCAGTCAACCTGGAAATTAAGCCACCTCAGTCTTAATGCATGACTCTCAGTATCTAATCTTATTTTATATTTATGCATATTTTAAAATGTATAATATATGGATAAACTGATTCAGTAGAGTGATTGAGAAATGAGGATCACAAAAAAAATATTCAGATATATCTTGGCATTATGAAGAATGTCACAGAGAGTATTCTCTTTTTCATAAAAGAAAAGATGGGTGTTTCCTCTTGGGGTATAACAACTGTGGTGAAATATTGTAGATAATCAAAAATACACCATTATGACAGGACAGTGGTTTGGCTTAGGATAAAGCTAATAATGCTAGTAAATGAAGATTAGGGGAATATTAGAGTGCTTTGATAAAGGAGAGAAAAGATATGGGTGAAAACAATAAGACTTTTTCAAATAAAAAATTGAAACTAAAATTGCAAATATTTGAATTATGTAAATATACAAAAAATGAAATTAAAACAAGAATTTACGTTTGAGAATTATGGAAAGTGAGCTGGACTGTTAAAAATCCAATAGGAAGCCCAATAAAACCAAACAAATTCCTTAAGCACTTGTGATTAGAGATGTATATCTTCTACTTGAATTAATTTTCATTTACATGACAGTTTTTCCAGTGCTAGGCAACCTGGTAGAAAAATATGAAGAAAATGGAAATACTTATATGGAAATAAGCAGAGGATTCTATATGGCATCTATAGAAAATACACCAGAAGTAGCTGGAATTATTATACCCCTGCTTCATTTTGGAGAGGGCTTGGTAAACTAAGCCATGGTGGTGATAGGTGAGCGTGGGGCACTGCCTGGTTGCAAATTCAGAAGCCCTAAGATAAGTCTCAGATATGAAGAAGGGACACTCAAACGAAAAGGAGAAATCTTGAAATGTTAAAACCTGTGGCCAGAGAGGGGACTCTGGAATGTGATATAATGGGGATAGAGATGCTCCTGCTACTGAGGACGCTGAACTACAGAGGGGAGGGAGGAGCCTATAGAGTCTCTGAAGATGGAAAATCTATTTATTCACAGGATAAACATTGAGTCCTGGCACTGTGTTACTGAAAGAGCCACATGTACAACATAGATCTTTAAATTCTGTATGGTTCAACCAAATGCATTTTATGTAAAAATCTAGAAATGCATTTTCACTAGAATTTTCTCATACTTACAGGTCAGGATAGTCATTATCACCAGCACTTTAGAGATGAGGCAATGAAGACTTAAATGTCTTCAATCAAATATCCCTAAACAAGCAGCTGGTTCAGTGTCAAACCATGTAGGAGTCAAAACCAGCTCCATATGTGCACACGTGCTAAGTCTCTTCAGTCCTGTTCAGCTCTTTGTGACCCTGTGGACTATAGCCCAACAGTCTCCTCTGTTCAAGGCATTTTCCAGGCAAGAATACTGGAGTAGGCTGCCCTGCCCTTCTTCAGAAAAACTAGCTACACTTGGCAGCAAATCACTCTTCCTATTACTGCTTTGTTGAAAAGAACACTTCTCCAAATGGGAAACAGAGGGTCCATTAGATGCTGATATCAAGCCTCCTGGCTGCACGTTTTGAGAAGATAAAATTAGAATGAAAAATTAGTATCTGAGTAGAAAAATCTCAAGGGCAAACAATATGGGAAATAATGAGAGATACATGTCCTTAGTGTCTTTCAGAATGCCCGGTCTTTGAAAACAATGAAGAGTATCAAAGTATCTCTTAGACAAAATTAAATTTCTAAAGAAGTGGGAAAAATGAAGTATTGTGAAAGGAGGTACTCTATTACTTGACATTCAAGAAGTGGATGCAAATTCTTAACTGTTTCTTTTCAACAATCATATATAGACAACATATATGTTATAATGCCAAAAATGGGAAAGATGATTCCAAGGCTCTGGGGATAAAGTGGTCGGGTTTTGGGGTGTGGGGCATAAAAACTGAATTTGCTCCTGAGGAAATCCCACTTCTTTAATCTATGAACCTCCCTCCCCATTATGCAAATATATAATTCATAGACTCCCAGAGTTTGCAAACATACTGCTCATAACTGTTTAAAAATTTCATCAGGTGAAAGCCATTTGGCCATATCCTGAGAGTCAGAGTTTGTAGCCACTATTCTTATTAATGTGAGGGATTTTCAAAGACCAGAGGTGGATTCAGGATTATTTTCCCTCCTTAGAGAGACTATGTTTCCTGCCAAAGAACACACAGAAAGAAGACAATTTGCTTGACAAAGAGGTTCATTTGATTAAGAGAACTTCCTGTGCTAATAATTATGAACTCATTTCTACTCCTGTGTATAATAATTTATTCAACCAGCTGAGAACTTTGTGTTAAGTGATCACAGTTCTGAAGAAATTTAATTAAATATGCCTAAAACTTGTGGCAAATAAGCAAATGGTCTATATGTGTCTCTCTACATATTTGTATTATATTTTTAAATTGAGGTATCATTGCTTTACAATGTTGTGTTGTGTTCATTTTTTTCTGTACAGTGAAGTGAATCAGCCATATGTATACTCTCTCTCTCGAGCCTCTCTCCCACACCCCATCACACCCATCTAGGTCATCATAAAACACCAAGCTGAGCTCCCTGTGCTACACAGCAGCGTCCCACTAGCTATCCATTTTACACATGGTGGTGCATATGGGTTAATCCTAATCTCCCAGTTCATCCAATCCCCCTCCCTCACATGTGTACCAGTATGTTCTCTACGTCTTCATCTCTATTTCTGCCCTGCAAATAAGTTCTCTCTATCATTTTTCTAGATTCACATATATGCATTAATACATGATATTTGCTTTTCTCTTTCTGACTTACTTCACTCTGTACGACAGTCTCTTAGGCCCATACACAACTCTACAAATGACTCAACTTTGTTCCTTTTTATGATTGAGAACTATTCTATTATATATATGTACCACATATTTATCCATCCTTCTGTTGAAGGACATTTGGATTGATTTCATGTCCTGGCTGCTGTAGATAGTGCTGCGTGTATGTGTCTTTTTGAATTATGGTTTGCTCAGAATATATGCCCATTAGTAGAATTTCTGGGTCAAATAGTAGCACTATCTTTAGGTTTGTTTTTTTTTTTCTTCTTCTTCTTCATTTTTACTGTTCTATACATCTGTGTCTCTTTTGCCATCTTGCATACAGGTTTATTGTTATCATCTCTCTAAATTCCATATATATGTGTTAGTATACTGTATTGGTGTTTTTCTTTCTATTTTTAGTTTTTATTGCTATGTAACAATATTACAAACTGAGAGGCTACAACAACCATATTTGTCACCTCTCAGTTTCTGTGTCAGCTGTTTGGGCACATCTTTACTGGTCCCCTGAGACATTGGCTCACTAACTGCTGATGGGGCCACAATCTTACCTGAGACTCAGAGTCCATTCTAAACTTACAGGGATGTTAGCAGGATTAATTTACTTCTGGTCTAGAGAATATGGTGGCTTCTTCTAGGCCAGCAGGTAGAATCTTTGCTGCTTGGATTTGCGGTGCTTAGGGAAAGACTAAACTCTCATTTAAAACACTCATCTGATTAGGTAAGATACACCTAATGAAATCTCCCTTTGATTTTCCCATAATCAATTGGTTACATATCTCACATCTGCAAAGACCTATCATATTTACTGTAAAATATAACATAACCAACAATGTAATATCACATTTTATTCATGAAATTCCCTCAGTGGAGAAAATTATATAATGGTGTAAGTCACTGAGAAACATTAAATTCTCAGTTCAGTTCAGTTCAATGGTTCAGTCATGCCGACACTTTGTGACCCGATGGACTGGAGCATCCCAGGCTTCCCTGTTCATCACCAACTCCCAGAGCTTACTCAAGCTCATGTCCATTGAGTTAGTGATGCCATCCAACCATATCATCCTCTGTTGTTCCCTTCTCTTCCTGCCTTCAATCTCTTCCAGCATCAGTGTCTTTTCCAATGAGCCACTTCTTTGGATCAGGTGGCCAAAGTATTGGAGTTTCAGCTTCAGCATTGGTCCTTCCAATGAATATGCAGGACTGATTTCCTTTAGGATTGAATGGTTGGATCTCCTTGCAGTCCAAGGGACTAAGAGTTTTCTCCAACACCACAATTCAAAGTATCAATTCTTCAGCACTCAGCTTTCTTTATGGTACAGTTCTCACATCCTTATATGACTACTGGAAAAACCATAGTTTTGACTAGATGGACCTTAGTTGGCAAAGTAGTGACTCTGCTTTTCAATATGCTGTCTCAGTTGGTCATAGCTTTTCTTTCAAGGAGCAAGCATCTTTTACTTGCAAGGCTGCAGTCACCATCTGCGGAGATTTTTGAGCCAAAAATAAATAAATAAATAAAGTTTGTCACTGTTTCCATTGTTTCCCCATCTATTTACCAGGAAGCGATGGGACCAGATACCATACTCTTAGTTTTCTGAAGGTTGAGTTTTAATACAACTCTTTCACTCTCCTCTTTTACTTTCACTGAGGCTCCTTAGTTCTTCTTCACTTTCTGCCATAATGGTGGTGTAATTTGCATATCTGAGGTTATTGATATTTCACCCAGTAATCTTAATTTCACCTTGTGTTTCATCCAGTCCATTGTTTCTCATTATGTACTCTGCATAAGTCAAATAAGCAGGTGACAATATACAGCCTTTATGTACTCCTTTCCTGATTTGGAACAGTCTGTTGTTCAATGTGCAGTTCCAATTGTTGCATTATGACCGGTATGCAGATTTCTCAGGAGGTGGGTCAGGTGGTCTGGTATTTCCATATCCTTCAGAATTTCCCACAGTTTGTTGTGATCCACACAGTCAAAGGCTTTGGCATAGTCAATAAAGCAGAAAGAGATGCTTTTCTGGAAGTCTCTTGCTTTTTCAATGATCCTACATATGTTTGTAATTTTATTTCTGGTTCCTCTGCGTTTTCTAAAACCAGCTTAAACATCTTGAAGTTTTCAGTTCACGTTCTGTTGAAGCCTGGCTTGGAGAATTTTGAGCATTAGTTTGCTAGTGTGTGAAATGAGTACAATTGTGCAGTAGTTTGAACATTCTTTTGCATTGCTTTTCTTGGGGATTGGAATGAAAACTGACCTTTTCCAGTCCTGTGGCCACTGCTGAGTTTTCCAAGTTTGCTGGCATGTTGAGTACAGCACTTTCACAGCATCAGTTTTTAGGATTTGTAATAGCTCAGTTGAAACTCCATCACATCCACTACCTTTGTTTGTACTGATGTTTTCTAAGGCCCACTTGACTTCACATTCCAGGATATCTGGCTCTAGGTGAGTGGTCACACCATCGTGATTATCTGGATCATGAAGCTCTTTTTTGCACAGTTCTATGTATTCTTGCTACCTCTTCTTCAGCTTCTGTTAGGTCAATACAATTTCTGTCCTTTAGAATGTACTGAGTTATGTCTGACTGTTTGTGACCCCATGGACTACACAGTCCATGGAATTATCCAGGCCATACTGGAGTGGGTAGCCTTTCCCTTCTCCAAGGGATCTTCCAAACCCAGGTATAGAACTCATGTCTCCCACATTGCAGGCAGATTCTTTACCAGCTGAGCCACAAGGGAAACCCAAGAATACTGGAGTGGGTAGCCTATCCCTTATCCAGGGAATCTTTCTGCCTCAGGAATTGAACTAGGGTCTCCTGTGTTGCAGGTGGATTCTTTACCACTTGAGCTATCAGGGAAGCTGTTAAAGTCTACCTACCAAAATATGTTTCTATACATAGAAATCAAGGATAAACAGTAGTAAAGCAAATTTAAGAGACCTTAGAAAAAAATAGAAAGCAAACCATTTCTGACTCATTTTCTTGCTGTCAACAAGTTCAAAATGTAGAAAGCAATTTGTAACAATTTCTAAAAAACAGTTTTACAGAATTTCCAGACACCTTGTTTTAAGAAATTTTTTGAGAGGAAGGGAAATATAATCAGTAATTTTTCTTTTCTTTTAATCTTCTTTTCAATTTCTTCTTTGTCAACTTTTCAATGAATTTTTCTTCAATATTATTTGCATTAAATATGAAAATTTCTGCCACTTGGGGAAAAAAAAATGACCTAAGTGAAAATGATTGTTGTGATTAACTTCCCTAAAAGAAAGAACTGAGACTAGATGATTTACTAAGGAAAGCTGCATTTCCGTTCCTGACATCTGAGGTAAGAAATTTCTTTCCAATTGTAGACCATTATTTCAGCTTGTTTCTTTCTCTGCCCAGTACTTGCCATGGGAGTAAATAATCACTAATAAAAGGAAAATCTATTATAAGTTCTCTCTCTGGGCTACTGAAGCAAATACTGCAGACATATCTGGATTGAAACCACATAACAAATTCATATTAACTCTATCCTGTAGTCCAAATAATTGGATTCCCTTTTAGAGTATTTTTGAGAAATCAGAGAGACAATGTAAATTAAAATAACAGTGTTAAACAAATGGAAATTAAATTTTAGGAAAATGTTTAAATATAAGTAAATATTAATTAATATTTTTAAGGAGTTAAGGACTGTTCAGGGGCCAACATTAGCACAGAAAGTCATGGAGAAATGGAACCTAAGAATAATTAGAAAATACATATTTTTCCTTGATTTTATGTCATGTAGGTAACATGGTGTTGATATAAAAAATCCATTTTTTTAAGGGAGGCAAGTCTTGGACAAAATTAATTATATCAGTTGATCTATACATTCACCAAAAGTTTACCAAGCGACCTGTATGACTGGCACTGAATATAGTTATGCTTATTTGTTTTTATTGAAGTAGTTGATTTACAATGCTGTGCTAGTTTCAGGAGTAGCACACTGTTTTATACACACACACACACACACACACACACACACACATATATATATATATTTTTTTTTTTCAGATGCTTTTCCCTTGTTCAGTTCAGTTCAGCTCAGTTCAGCCGCTCAGTCATGTCTGATTCTTTGCGACCCCATGAATTGCAGCTCATCAGGCCTCCCTGTCCATTACCAACTCCCAGAGTTCACTCAGACTCAGGTCCATCGAGTGATGGATAATCCAGCCATCAGTGATGCCATCCAGCCATTTCATCCTCTGTCGTCCTCTTCTCCTGCCCCCAATCCCTCCCAGCATCAGAGTCTTTTCCAATGAATCAACTCTTCCCATGAAGTGGCCAAAGTACTGGAGTTTCAGCTTTAGCATCATTCTTTCCAAATAAATCCCCGGGCTGATCTCCTTCAGAATGGACTCGCTGGATCTCCTTGCAGTCCAAGGGACTCTCAAGAGTCTTCTCCGACACCACAGTTCAAATGCATTAATTCTTTTTTTTTTTAATTTTGCTAATTAATTTTATTGGAATATAGTTAATTTACAATGTTGTATCAGTTTCTGTGGTACAGCAAAGAGAATCAGTCTTTTTTTTTTTGAGTTTCTTCCCATATAGGTCATTACAAAGTAATGAGTAGATTTCCCCGTGCTATACAGTAGGTCCTTTTTAGTTATTTATTCTAAATAGAGTAGTATGTATGTGTCAATCCAAAGTTCTCAATTTAGCCCTTCATCCCTTTTCCCCGTGGTAACCATAAGTTTATTTTCTACATCTGTGACTTCTGTTTTGTAAATAGGTTCAATTGTGCCATTTTTGTAGATTTCCTGTATAAGTGATATCATATGATATTTGTCTTTCTCTGTCTAATGTACTTCACTCAGTATGATAATCTCTAGATTCATCCATGTTGCTGACAATGGCATTATTTCATTCTTTTGGGAGCTAAGTAATATGACATTGTATATATGTACCACATTGTATTTATGTACCACATCTTCTTTTTCTATTCCTCCATCAGAGGACATTTAGGTTGCTTCCATGTCCTGGTTGTAATAGGGCCACAATGAACATTTGGGTACATGTATCTTTTTTGAATTGCCATTTTCTACAGATAGATGCTCAGGAGAGAAATTGCTTAATCATATGGCATCTGTATTTTTAGCATTTTAAGGAACATCCATGCTGTTTTCCACAGTGGAAAACACCGATTTTCATTCCAAGCAATAGTGTAGGAGGATTCCCTTTTCTCCATACTCTGTCCAGCATTTATTGTTCGTAGATTTTTTTTTTTTTTGGATGATTTTCATTCTGAACAGTGTGAGGTGCTAGCTCATTGTAGTTTTGTTTTGTATTTCTCAAATAATTAGTGATGCTGAGCATCTTTCCATGTGCTTCACAGCCATCTGTATGACTTCTTTGGAGAAATGTCTATTTGGGTCTTCTGACCATTTTTTTGATTGGTTTGTTTGCATTTTTTTTATTGAGCTACATAAACTGTTTGCAAATTTTGAAGATTAATTCCTTGTTGGTCACTTCATTTGCAAATATTTTCTCCCATTATGTAGGTTGTCTTTGCATTTTGTTTGTGTTTCCACTGCTGTGCAAAAGATTTTAAGTATAACTAAAAGTCCCATTTGTTTCTTATTGTTTTTGACCATTTGCTAAATTGTGTCTGATTTTTAGAAACACATGAACTGCAGTACATCAAGCTTCCTGCTCTTCACTATCTCCCAGAGTTTGCTCAAACTCATGTCCATTGAGTCAGTGATGCCATCCAACCATCTAATCCTCTGCTGCCCTCTTCTGCTACCCTCAATCTTCCCCAGGATTAGGGTTTTTTCCAGTGAGTTCACTCTTTCCATCAGGTGGTCAAAGCACTGGAGATTCAACTTCAGCATCAGTCCTTCCAATGAATATTCAGGGTTGATTTCCTTTAAGATTGACTGGTTTGATCTCTTGGATGTCCAAGGGATTCTCAAGAGTCTTCTATATTACCACAATTGAAAAACATCGAAACATCAACACCAGAAATGAAAAACATCAAGAGTGCCCAGCCCTCTTTACGGTCCAACCCTCATATCCATACATGACCACTGGAAAAGCCATAGCTCTGACTATATGAACTTTGTTGGAGAAGTGTCTTTCATTTTTAATATATCATCTTGTTTTGTCATAGCTTTTCTTCCAAGGGGCAAGCTTCTTTTATTTTCATGATTATAGTTGTTTATTTTGTTTTTATTTTCATCACTCTGAGAGGTGAATTGAAAAGCATCTTGTTGCAATTTATGCCAGAGTTTTTTATTCCTATGTTTTCTTCTGAGAGGTTTAATAGAATCCAGTCTACATTTAGGACTTCGATCTGTTTTGCATTCATTTTAGTGAACAGGTTATAAAATGTTCTATTTTGTGTGTGTGTGTGTAGCTGTACACTTTTCCCAATACCACTTATTGAAGCACTTTTTCTGCATTGTATATTCTTGCTTCCTTTGCCATTGATTTGGTGGCCATGTGTGGCTTATCTCTGGCATTTCTATCTTGTGACCTTGGTCTGTGTTTCTGTTTCTGTGTCAGTACCATACTGTCTTGATGACTGTGACTTTGTAGTATAGTCTGAAGTCAGGATAGTTGATTCCTCCAGCTCTGTTTTTCTTTCTAAAGATTGCTTTGGCTATTTGGAGTCACTTGTGTTTCAGTGTGTGCGTGTGTGTGTGTGTGTTCTCAGTAACTCAGTAGTGTCTAACTCTTTACAACCACATCAACTGTAGCCGACCAGGTTCCTCTGTCCATGAAGTGTTCCAAGCAAGAATATTGGAGTGGGTTATCATTTCCTTCCCCAGGGGATCTTCCCAAACCAAGGTTCTAACCCACTTCTCTTGTGGTTCCTGCATTGGCAGGTGGATTCTTTACCATCTTCCCACAATCTGGGAAGCCTGCTTTGTTTTTCCATACAAATTGCATTTTTTTGTTCTAATTCTATGAAAATTGGTAATAATTTGATAGTGACTGCATTGAATCTGTAGATTGCTTTGGATATTATAGTCATTTTCTCAAGAGTGATTCTTCCAATCCAAGAACATGATATATCTCTCCATCTATTAGTGTCATCTTCTATTTCTTTCACTAGCATCTTGTAGTTTTCTGAGCATAGGCCTTTTGCCTCTGTAGGTAGATTTATTTCTAAGTGTTTTATCTTCATGATGTGATGGCAAATGGGATTGCTTTATTTCTTTTCCTGAACTTTTGTTGTTAGGGTATAGGAATACAAGACATTTATGTGTTATTAATTTTGCATGCTGAAACTTTACCAAATACATTGATGAGCTCTTGTATTATTTCTGGTAGCATCTTTCAGATTCTCTATGTATAGCATCATGTCAGCTGCAGACAATGAGAGTTTACTTATTTTCTGTCTGGATTCCTTTTATTTTTCTTCTATGATTATTATGGCTAAGACTTCCAAAACTATACTGAATAAAAGTGAAGAAATTATTGTCTTATTTCTGATCTTAGAAGAAATGTCTTCAGTTTTTACTGTCAATAATGATATTTGCTGTGAGTTTGTCATATATGGCCTTTACTATATTGAAATATATTCTATGTCCACTTTTTAAAGATTTTTTTTATCATAAATTGCATTGAATTTTGTCAAAAGCTTTTTCTGCATCTATTGAGATGATCATATGGTTTTTATTCTTTAGTTTGTTAATATGATATACCACATTCTTTTTGTTGTTGTTGGTTGTTTGTTTTTAACTACACTGAAGAATCCTTGCACCCATGGTTTAAATACTACTTGATTATGGTGTATGATCCTCTTAATATTTTGTTGGATTCAGATTGCTAGTATTTTATTGAGGATTTTTTTTTTCGTCTATGCTCATCAGTGATATTTGCTGTAATTTATTTTTTGTGTGTGATACATTTGCCTGGTTTTGGACAGGGTAACAGTCGCCATGCAGAATGAGTTTGGGAGTGGTCTTTACTGTACTTTTTGAGAGAGCTTCAGAAGGATCAATGTTTACTCTAAATGCTTAGTAAAACTTGCCTGTGAAGCCATCTCATTCTCAAGCTTTGTTTGCTCAAGTTTTAAAAATCACAGTGTTAATATCAGTACTTGTGATTTGTCTGTTCATATTTTCTATTTAATCTCAGTTGAATCTGGGAAGTTTGTACCTTTCCAAGAATTTATCCATTTATTTAGGTTGTCCATTTTATTGGCATATAGTTGGTTGTAGTAGCTTTACTCCCACAGATCAAGCATCTTTTAATTTCATGGCTTCAGTTATTGTCTGCAGGGATTTTGAAGCCCTCAAATAAAGTTTGTCACTGCTTCCAATTTTTCCCCTTCCATTTGCCATGAAGTGATGGGACCAGAAGCCATGATCTTAGTTTTTTGAATCCTGAATTTTAAGCTATATTTTTCACTCTCCTCTTTTATCCTCATCAAGAGGGTCTTTAGTTCGTCTTCATTTTCTGTCATTAGAGTCATATTATTTGCATATATTAGGTTGTTGATATTTCTCCCATAATCTTGATCCCAGTTTGTGATTTATTCAGCTAGACATTTCACATGATGTATTCTGCATTTAAGTTAAATAAGCAGAGTGACAATAAACAGCTCTGACATATTCCTTGACCAATTTTGAACTAGTCAGTTGTTCAATATCCAGTTGTAGCTATTGCTTCATGATCTGCATTTAGTGGTCTGGTATTTCCGTCTCTTTAAGGATCATCCACAGTTCGTTGTGATCCACACAGTCAAAAGCTTTAGTATAGTCAATAAATTCCATTTCTTTCTCTCTGATCCAATGAATGTTGGCAATTTGATCTCTGATTCCTCTACCTTTTCAAAACCCAACTTGTACATGTGTGATTTCTTGATTCACATTCTGCTGAAGCCTAGCTTGATGGATTTTCAGTATAACTTTGCTAGCATGCGAAGGGAGTGCAATTCTACAGTAGTTTGAACATTCTCTTACATTGCCCTTCTTTGGGGTTGGAATGAAGACTGACCTTTCCCAGTCCTGTGGCCATTGTTGAACTTTTCACATTTGACATGTTGAGTGCAGCACTTCAGCAACACCATTTTTTAGGATTTGAAATAACTTAGCTGTAATTCCATCATCTCAATTAGCCTTTTTCATAGTAATGCTTCCTAAGGCTCACTTGACTTCACATTTCAGGATGTCTGGCTCTAGATGAGCGACCACATCATCATGGTTATCATGGTTAAGATCTTTTTTGTATAGTTCTGTGCTTTCTTGTCACATCTTAATCTCTTATGCCTCTCTTATATCCTTACCATTTCTGTCCTTTATCATGCCCATCCTTGCATGAAATGTCCCCTTGGTCTCTGATCTTGATGAGATTGCTAAGGTTTCCCATTCTATTCTGTTCTTCTATTTCTTGGCATTGTTTACCTACATACACATATATGAGTTTTATTTATCATTTATCTAAAACTATACACAAACACACACACACACACACACACACACACACACACACATATATATATATAGTGTTTGTGTATGTGTGTGTGTACATACATATGCATTTGTATACACATATACCCACAGAAACTGAAATCAGTATCTTAAGCAATATCTACCCTCTTATGTTCACTTAACATTGTTTGTAATAGGTTAGTCATGGAAATGACCTAGATGTCTGTTGAGAGATAAATGGATAAAGAAAATGCAGAATATATATATATAATATGTAATATATATTATATAATGTTATTTAGCCATAAATAAAGAAAATCCTGGACATTTTTTATAACATAGATGAACCTGGGGAGTATTAAGTGGGAAAAAAAAAAGAAAAAGACAATGAAAGACAATATTTGTATGATCTCAGTTATATGTAAGTATCTTATAAAAGTCAACATTATAGCACTGACTAATAGAACAACAGCTACCAGTAGCTGGGAGGCATAGGAAATGGTGGTTGCTAGTCAATGATCCCCAAATTTCAGTGTGAAGAAGTGTAAGCCTGGATGTGTGTAATGGGCTAGCATACAGCATGGTGACTATACCTAATACTATTATATTGCATACTAGAAATTTGCCAGAAGAGTATATCTTCCTACCATGGTAGCTGTGTGTGGTAATGGATGTTGTGATTAGTTTGATTGTAGTCATTAGTTCATAAGTTTGCATATATCAAGTCAGCACATTGTACACCTGAAAAGTACATAAAATTCTTGTCAATTACAACTTAATAAAGCCTTAGGGGAAAGAAAGAAAAAAAATAAAAACTTGAGATTATCCTAAAAGAAAGTTTGAAAATCCTCCCAAATTTATATCTGTTCTTCAGTGTGGTGTAGAAGAAAATAGGCCTGAATATATTACAAAGCTAGAGAGGAGATAAAATATTTCTGAGATAATAAACTATAAAGCCATCTGAAAGTGCCACCCATATTCTAGCAAAAGAAATTTGGTAGTCACCACTACTATTAATATTTTTTTCTTTTTTAAAATTATATTATATTATTTTATTTTACTTTACAATACTGCATTGGTTTTGCCATACATTGACATGAATCCACCATGGGTGTACATGAGTTCCCAATCCTGAACCCCTCTCCCACCACCCTCCCCATATCATCTCTCTGGATCATCCCAGTGCACCAGCCCCAAGTATCTTGTATCCTGTATCGAACCTAGACTGGCAATTCATTTCTTACATGATAGTATACATGTTTCAATGTTATTTTTCCAAATCATCCCACCCTCTCCCTCTCCTACAGAATCCAAAAGTCTGTTCTATATTCCTAAAATTTTGAGTCAACATGATTACACTAATAATTTCAGTCCTATTAAAATCACTCATTGTACATTTTACTCTTGTCAGTTAATCCTATTTTTCTTTAAAATAGAGGTTGGAATTAACATTACACACCCATATATAAAATATACAAACAACAAAGGCCTACAGCATAGCACAGGGACCTATACTGAACATTTTGTAATAACCTATAAGGGAAAAGAATCTAAAAAGGAAACAAAAGAAAACTAAAGTCTAAAAGGAAAAAGCAAATATATATATATATATATATAGATATATATATATATTTCACAGGAATCTGGTTTGCAAAGTGGAGCCCAACTACAGACATGGTCTAGGAGCATCATTTTCTGGTCTCTTTTTTTCCACAGATATCTTTTTCAGCCATATTTATCCCCAGTGGTAATCGTTTTCCATAATCTATGTATGCCTATGTTTGTTCTCAACAAAATTCATATTTTCCTAATCTAAATGTTCTTTATCTATCTAAAATAACCTCTTCTTTTTCACATGTGAAATCTTACACAGTCCCTAGGTTGCTATTAAAGTCACACTTGTTCATCATACTCTCTTAACTACTTCTTTTTGTCAGTCTAATGAGAAACTTTCTTTAATTTCAGTTTTATTCTTCATTACCTTACCTTACTTTGTGAATTAAACCCAGACAATCCAGATTAGAATTATAGACACAATAGATTATCTATTAAAAAATAATAAACAGCTTGATTTGTGGCTTTAAAAATAATTTGATCAAGGTAAACCTAAGTGGTGGAGAAACAAATTTAGTAGCATTCCGTATAATCTTGTAAGAGGAATTTCATTGGTTCATGGAGACCTCCAGAATACTCTATTTAAATATGAATAATAATAATCAATTGGCTTTGAGAAAGCAACATTGAAATATGAAATCATTTTAAGTTACAAATTTAAAATGTTGAAAACAACTGCAAATTAACCTGTTAAGTATTCTAACATTTCATGACTATGTAGCTGTGTTCATATATAACACAAGTTAGAAAATTTCTAAATTAATATTCAGAACATTTAAGAAACAAAATAATCCACTCTATGAATCAAATTATTGTATTTTTATTGAACAATCATTTATGGTCAGTATCATTTTCACCCTCCTCTAATATTAAGCTGTTGTAAGAGGGATACGAGAATATGGAGAAAATTACAGTGCAAGAGCTTAGAAATATTGCTATATATTCATTTGATTTTAGATCATTTGTTTTGCCTATTTTTCTCATTTTTTCTCTTATTCATTACTTTTCCTTCAACACTAGTGACTTCCCTGATTCACTGTTGGATTTTTTGTGATGAAAAACATCTGGTATGATGCCATTTATTTATAATGAAATTCTGAGTGTGGACTTTTCCATAGATAATTGATCACAGGAGATAAGCTGCCCAGAGGTTTGATGAAAAAGAAAAACAAAAAAACAACATAGACTTGCTCTATTTACAGCATCTACATTTTCTCTTCATTGCAGCTGCCATTTAGGGTTTAACACTTAATAATTACTCATTATAATAATAGTATATAATAGTATATAATAGCTTATATAATAATAGTATATAATAGCTTATAATAACTTATTTCTTATAAGTTCATTTCTTATACTGCAGAAGCCCAGTCTTATGATTAATAATAAACTTCCTTATTATAATGGCATGGCCACTTAACATACTTAGGAATGAGGTAAATTTCCATCTCTAGAAAGTTAAAGGAATTATCGTTTATTCTCTTTTGCTCTTGGAAATGACATGAATGAGTGGGGAAAGACTACTAAAACAAGCTTAACTCATTTAAATTTCAAGTAATATTTTACAAAGGATTATATAGTTTAATTATAAGTCACATCTCCTTTATTTTGTAACTTATTTTGAAATAAAAATGTCAATCAGTTATTAAATTTAATATAATAAATATACACTTCTAAAAAGTCAAATTATTCTACCTGTGTTCTAACAAAAATCATTCTTCTCTTGTCCTTTTCCAGCCCTAATTCCTTATTCCTACAGTCATTTTTTCCCCAAATATTTTAACTGTTTTTTTTTAACTGTGTATTCATGTCCAATATTTCCATGTAACTTTTACAGAGCTATTTTTTGATTTGTTTTAGATATAGTCTTCCCCATATGGAAGTTTAAGTTTTACCTCTTCTGCACACTTCCAACATAAACACACAAATGCTTATTTCATATGGAATTATGTGTCACTTCTGTTGTTGTCAGTGATTAATGATGACTACCTGAATATTGTTTTAGTTATGTCAAATAATATAACTACAATATCCTTTGCATATTTTTAACTTGGCACTAATGACTGTCTTATTTTTTCTTTTACTTAAATTATTTTTATGGTATCTGAAAAAAATGAATGTATTTAAATATTTTCAAATAAGCATCTGATCAACTGGATTTTTTTCCCTGGAACCAGGCATCTTTTATAGCAGTATTTATTGCACATGTTCTTGTCTTGTTGTCTTGGGAATATTCCCATTTCCATGATCCCAGTGTTATCTGCCTCATTTCCTTTCCTGGGTTCTATTTCTTGCTTTTCTGGTCTTAGACTTTAGGGCAGTGAGGGTAAAACCATTTCTGGGCTGAATACTTGGAGATCTATATTGATCTGCAAATGTCTTCTTTCAATAGAAACTTAGATGAAAATCGATTCCACGATTGGAAATTATTTCCCCCCTTTTTTAAGAGTTTTAATCCATTGTGATTTGTCTTCCACCTTTGCTATCAGAGAGTTATCCTCTCCAGAGAATTTGTTCTGCTTCCTGGAAGATTTTGGACAATAATAATAATAAAAAAAATTGTGTTCTAAAATTTTATAACACAATTCCATAGATTGTTACAGCCTTGTTTGTTTTGTTTTTCTTTAAAACTATTTAAAAATTATGTGAATCATAGCACCCATTCTCAGGCTGTCGGTCAGGCACATTTATTGGGGAAAATCCTCACAACAACCTTACTCCTTCAACCTCAAGGGGATTCAGTACCTCTCAGCATAGGAACAGCTTCCAGAAATGACCTTCTTCAGTATGCAGCTGGAATTTCATCATCTTTCACGTTTTCTCAACTGCCTTACCTCTTTTTATATATCATCCCCTCACCTGATAAAATCTCACCTTTTTGTGTTTTATCTGCTTGTGAGCAGCTGAATTTTGCTAGATTTAAAGTCTCTAATGACTGTTTCACACAGTCACACAATTTTGTTTTATTTTTCCCAGAGAAGATTTTTTTTTCCTCTTCTCAAATCCCTTGATAATATTCTTTTCTTATTATTTGCACTGAACCTAGTGGATCCTGAAAATCTTTACACTCTCATCTTTCAGTAGTGATTAATTTTCTATTCTTATTCCTTTGACATTTCCCTCTTATTCTTTTTGTGTTTCTTTTCTTCCAACATTCCTGTTATTTAGATACTTAAACCAGACTTAAACTCATATCTTTAGTCTTCAATTTTCTTTATCTTTTTTTTAATTTTTAATCCTAAGAGATTTTCTTCAGGTTCAGTTCAGTTCAATCGTTCATCTGTGTCAAACTCATTGTGACCGCATGGATAGCAGCACGCCATGCCTCCCTGTCTATCACCAACTCCTGGAGTTTACTCAAACTCATGTCCATTAAGGTGGTGATGTCGTCCAACTATCTCATCCTCTGTCATCCCCTTCTCCTCTTGCCCTCAATCTTTCCCAGCATCAGGGTCTTTTCCAGTGAGTCACTTCTTCACATCAGGTGGCCAAAGTATTAGAATTTCAGCTTCAGTATCAGTGCTTCCAATGAATATTAAGGAGTAATTTCCTTTAGGGTGGACTGGTTGGATCTCCTTGCAGTCCAAGGGACTCGCAAGAGTCTTCTCCAACACCACAGTTTAAAAGCATCAATTCTTCAGTGCTCAGTTTTCTTTATAGTCCAAATCTCACATTCACACATGACTACTGAAAACAACAACAACAACATAGCTTTGACTAGATGGATCTTTGGCAAAGTAATGTCTCTGCTTTTTAATATCCTATATAGGTTGGTCATAATTTTTCTCCCAAGGAGTAATCGTCTTTTAATTTCAAGGGTGCAGTCACCATTAGCAGTGATTTTGAAGCCCCAAAAGATAAAGTCTGTACCTGTTTTCATTGTTTTCCTATCTATTTGCCATGAAGTGATAGGACCAGATGCCATGATTTAGTTTTCTGAATGATGAGTTTTAAGCCAACTTTTCCACTCTCCTCTTTCACTTTCATCAAGAGTTTCTTTAGTTATTCTTTGCATTCTGCCATAAGTGTGGTATCATCTGCATATCTGAGGTTTTTGATATTTCTCTCAGCAATCTTGATTCCAGCTTGTGCTTCACCCAGTCCAGCATTTCTCATGATGTACTCTGTGTATAAGTTAAATTAGCAGGGTGACAATATGCAGCTTTGATGTACTCCTTTCCCGATTTGGAACCAGTCTGTTGTTCCACGTCTAATTCTAACTGTTGTTTCCTGACCTGCCTACAGATTTCTCAGGAGGCAGGTCAGGTGTTCTGGTATTCCCATCTCTTGAAGAATTTCCCGCAGTTTGTTGTGATCCACACAGTCAAAGGCTTTGGCATAGTCAAAAAATCAGAAGTAGATGCATTTCTGGAACTCTCACTTTTTCAATGATTCAGTGGATGTTGACAATTTGATCTCTGGTTCCTCTGCCTTTTCTAAATCCAGCTTAAACATCTGGAAGTTCAAGGTTCACATACTGTTGAAGCCTGGCTTGGAGGATTTTGACTATTACTTTGCCAGTGTGTGAAATGAGTGCAATTATGTAGTAGTTTGAGCATTCTTTGACATTGGCTTTCCTTGGGATTGGAATGAATACTGACCTTTTCCAGTCCTATGGCCACTGGTGAGTTTCCAAATTTGCTGGCATATTGAGTGCAGCACTTTCACAGCATCATTTTTTAGGATTTGAAATAGTTCAACTTGGATTCTATCTTCTTCACTAGCTTTGTTCATAGTGATTCTTCCTAAGGACTTGACTTTGCACTCCAGGATATCTGGCCCTAGGTGAGTGATCACACCATTGTGGTTATCTGGGTCATCAATATATTTTTTGTATAGCTCTTTTGTGTACTCTTGCCACATCTTCTTAATATCTTCTGCTTCTGTTAGGTCCATATCATTTCTGTCCTTTATTGTGCCCATCTCTGCATGACATGTTCCCTTGGTATCTCTAATTTTCTTGAAGAGATCTGTAGTCTTATCTTATTTTTTTCCTCTATTACTTTGCATTGATAACTGATGAAGGTTTTCTTATCTCTCCTTGCTATTCTTTTGAATTCTGCTTTCAAATGGGTACATCTTTCCTTTTCTCCTTTGCCTTTCACTTCTCTTCTTTTCTCAGCTATTGGTAAGCCCTTCTCAGACAACCATTGTGACTTTTTGCATTTTTTTCCCCTTGGGAATATTCTTGATCACTGCCCTTGTACAATGTCACAAATCTCCATCCATACTTCTTTAGGCACTCTGCCTATCAGGTCTAATCCCTTGAATCTATTTGTCACTTCCACTTTATAATTGTAAGGGATTTGTTTTAGGTCATACATGAATGGTCTAGCGGTTTTCCTTACTTTCTTCAATATAATTCTAAATTTGGCATTAAGGAGTTCATGATCTGAGCCACAGTCTGCTCCTTGTCTTGTTTTTGCTGACTGCATAGAGTTTCTCCATCTTTAGTTGCAAAGAATATAATAAATCTGATTTTGTTATTGACCATCTGGGGATGTCCATGTGTACAGTCTTCTCTTGTGTTGTTGGAAGAGGGTAGTTTCTATGACCAGTGTATTCTCTTTTCAACACTCTATTAGCCTTTGCTTTGCTGAACTCCGCAGGTAGCTAGGTGCCCAATATGCTACTGGATCAGTGGAGAAATAATTCCTGATGGAATGAAGAGATGGAGCCAAAGCAAAAACAACACCTAGATGTGGATGTGACTGGTGATGGAAGTAAAATATGATGCTGTAAAGAGCAATATTTCATAGGAACCTGGAATGTTAGGTCCATGAATCAAGGCAAATTGGAAGTGGTCAAATAGGACATGGCAAGAGTGAATATCAATATTTTAGGAATCAGTGAACTAAAACGAACTGGAATAGGTGAATTTAACTCAGATGACCATTATATCTACTACTGTGGGCAAGAATCTTGCCGGGGTCCAGCCCCGGTGGATCCAGGGAATTCGAAGTGTGGACGGAGTCGGCGAGGAGAGACTTATTTACTTATTAATATATGATTAGATTAGGAAGAAATAGTGTAGTAGGAAGATTAAGTGGAGGAAGAGGTCTGAATAGCTTGGATTACGCGGAAGACCAATAAAATTCCAGACAAGGAATTTGCACCATCTACATTGGGCCACCGGCGCTCGCTTGAATATCTAAGGGTGCCTCACTTTAGGCTCCCTTTCGCGCGGGTCTTAACAGCCAGGGCAAGTAAGTAGACTTGGCGAGCCTCCATGCCTCAGATGGAAATTCAGCCTGAAATTAAAGTAAAGAGGAAAAGGAGGGAGAGGGAGAAAGAGAGAGAGAGAGAGACACAGGAGAAACCAGTCCAGCGACTGGCTCCCGCTCCTATTGTTTAGAAGGCCTTATATGCCTTTTAGATTGTACATAGAGATCAATGGGTAATACAAAATTATGTAGTGTTAACAGCCCAGACTCTTTCTGTATATCTTTTTGTATACAAAAGGTCTCAGGTGAATTACATTATCTTCTGGCCAAAAGGCTTGTTAACACTTTTTGGCTCTCTTTCTTAATGAATGTTAATTTCGTTTCCCCTAACTGTTTTTCTTTAATCTGCATCTCCTTAAAGCATTAAAGTTACATCTCTATAGAACAAAGGTGCAGTGGGTTATAACAAAGAAGGTGCTTAACTCAAAGATCTAATGTTGCTAATACCAGGTCTACTACTTATTTTTCTATATACCAACTATATCTAAAAATAAAGGATATGAAAATTTGGCAGCAAATATTGGCTCAACAAATGAAACTTTTAATCAGTCCTATTCTAATGACGTTGACTCCTCGGAAGCCCCTACATTCCTTGGATGTTTTAAGCTTCCTGTGCCTCCTGCGGTCAGGAGGCCTCAAACAACCACATGTGCAGCTGTACAAGTCCTGCAGGCAGGCTAGAAAGCCATCCGAGGGGTTTTTGGATTGAAACACTCTTTCAAATGCAGAAGACTAAAGCCCTGAATTGACTTTTTCCAGAGAATGTCAGAAGAGTGGAAAAGCAGGCAGATTCTTATTTTTTGGGGGGTGGATGCTCAGGAAATTCCAGGGGGAAAACCTGAGGTCTGATTAGCCTTGCCATCAGAGCTCTGCCGCATGATCTTGTCATGGGTGGAATTCCTCACGCTGGCTCCTGACAGAATCCCTTACAAGAAACGGAGTAGCTATCACAGTCAACAGGAGTCCAAAATACAGTACTTGGATGAAGTCTCAATAACAACAAAATGGTCTGTTTATCTCCAAGGCAAACCATTCAATATCACAGTGATCCAAGTCTATGTGTAAACCAGTAATGCTGAAGAAGCTGAAGTTGAATGGTTCAATGAAGACCTACAAGACCTTCTAGAACTAACACCCAAAAAAATGTCCTTTTCATTACAGGGGACTGGAATGCAAAAGTAGGATATTTCCTTAGCTTTAATTTTTTTCTACCAAACTTTGAATTCCTGCCATGATACTTTTATTCCAAAACTCTCTTTTTATGTTCTATGTGTTTTACTTTATATTCTAAGGAAATCTTGTTTCATGGATGAAATATCTTATCTTACTGATATTTTGAGCATTGTATTTTTCTTTTCACTTCTGTAAGGTTCTCTGCCTTTTCTGTTTCCTCACAGTACTTTTTGTTTTTGTTTGTTTTAGCCCTGTCTTTATAGTAGAAGTGTTACCTGCTCTCTGACTTTGTAGGAAAGAATTGCTAAGACACATACTGGGGGCGGAGGTGGGGATGTGATGGTCTTAGTCAAATGTTGGTACTAATGTTAGTGAGTTAAGGCAAAGCCAAAGTGGTTTTTTGGAAAGGACTAAAAATGATTAGTAGTTTTGAGTATTTTCTTTTGTAACTATTTATTAACCCAGAGTGGAATCTCTCTCAATGTATACTTAGACTACAGTCTTTGCTTCTATCATCCTAGAAGACAAACAAAAAGAAGGCTGGAGCAATCACCATTTAAACTCAGAACTCCGTCTCTGTCCTTAAATTCTTTTGTGCCTGGTTTACCCAAGTCCAGCTCTCTCTATTTCAAATTCCCAAGAAAATAATGTCCCTTTTTTTCTACCAGTGTGGAACATCTATGTGGGTGCTTATGACTTGGGAATTTATTTAACTTAATCTTCCTTTTATAAAGAAGAGTCAGCAACCTTCACCTTCATACATGTCTGGTTCCTCCAATTCTGAGGTTTAGGTGATGTTCTGCAAATGTGCTTCCCATAGCCTTTGCCCATGACAGGCAGTTAGGATTCACTTTCCTCTAGTTTTCTGAGACAATTTCTAACATCCATCTACTTCCTCATCCCCACACTTAATTGATATTTGAGGGACTGTAATCCTCTTCTCAAGAATGTATTTTCCTTGAGGACTAAACCCTTTTAGTCCTTTCTGTGAAGTTTTGAGAGAAAGCAAGTAGAACATATTATTTCAAGCTACTGTTCAACCACAGTCATAAATATTCATACACCTCATAATTTTATGTATAAAATATAAATGGGCCTGAACCTCAACCAGCATCAAGTTAATGCAGGAAGTTTAAGTGTATCCAGTTGTGAACCTGCAACTTAGTTTCAGAAAACCAGACAGGCTTTCATACTGTAATAGGAAAGAACACATCTGACTCCATATTAGATCTGTTCTTTTTCCTGTGCTTATTCATGCTGCTTCTGCATCTTTTGTAAAAGCACTTTACCTATAGCCTGAAATATACAGCAAGCCCATTCTTAAAGCTCTGACCTTTAAGAGTCCATTCATACAGAGACAAAAAAAGTGCAGAACAGAGAGGAACATTGTCTTGTTGGAGGTTTACAGGAACATCCTGACCTGACCTAGGTGGATAGCTGCAAGAACAAAGGATTCCTGCACTAAGAACTTTGCAACAACCAACCACGCCTCTCCCTCACTTTGCCTTTTAAAATGTCTTTTTGAAACCCTTCCCGGAGTTCGAGTTTTTTTAGGCACAAGCCACCCAATCCCATGGATGTCCTTCAATAAGCTTTTCTCTTCTCCAAAATCTGACATTTTGATCTGTTGGATCTCACTGTGTGTGAGGCTCAGGAACTTGTGTTCAATAACAACATTGGACAGTTGGTATTTCTGAATGTGTGTTTCCCAAGCTGGGTGAACCTGAAACTTTGGGGACAGGGTGCAGCAACCTGTGTTCACCAAGCTTCCATTTGGCTCAGGTACCAGCCTGCAGCTGCACAAGGTCATACTTTCTTGAATAAGTACATGGACTTTGTTTTTATACACTTTTCTGACACATGTTTGCTTGTCATTAGATTAGTGTTTCTGATGGGATTTTATCTCTTTGCATATTGATATTATTAATTATGTGATCTATTTTATTCTTTTAAAAATATTATATTTACTATTTGATGGAAGTTGCTAACCTCAGCCTGGTAGGCTACAGTCCATAGGGCCTCAAAGAGTCAAACATGACTGAACAACTGAGCATGTATGTACACACACAGCTCCTAAACTTTTATGAATTTTCTTCTTTGAGAATCCTTGATAATTTTCCCTGTCTTTTATAGGCTTGCAATTTGACAAATTTTATCAGAATTTCTCCAGTTTCAGCTTATCATATCTCTTGTCAAGCAATTTAAATGATCATATTTACTTAGTATATATGTAGATAAATATAATTTTAATTTTTAATTCTTATAACAAAAAGCATCACATACCAAATGTTTCTCTTTATTTACTCACTCAATAATTTAAACAGCATTAGTACTGTGTTTCAAACATTAGGATAAATGTTGAATTTTGAATTTTAAATAATAAAGATAAGTAGATAGCTAGATATGGACCTTTCTTTAAAATATCAGATATGGTTGTTGCAGAAATTTAGAAGACTCATTTTAATATCTTGAACATTTCTTTTTCATGGAAGAAAATATTATTTAGGCCTTTATTATACCACAAGCTTGGGTGTCTCTCCAATAAAAAATTCTGTCCAAACTAGTGAATGCTCAAGCATACTTTGAGTCAGGAGATGAGAGAGATATATTTCTTCTTTGTAAACTTAATTTCAAACTGAACCAGAGAGAGAATAAAGCAAAATTAAAAATAAAATTGCATTTATTAATGTTTTTCTAAATTATTCCATAATCATTCTGTTTTACTTTAGGAGGATTCACCAGCGGCTCAGCAGCAAAGAATCTGCCTAAAATGAAGGAGATGTGGATTTGTTCCCTGGGCCATGAAGATACCTCGGAGAAGGAAATAGCAACCCACTCCAGTATTCTTTCTCGTCTAGGAAATCCTATGGACTGAGGAACTTGGTGGGATACAGTCCATGGGGTCACAAAAGTACAGAACACAACTTAGTAATTAAACACTTAACAGAAAAAGTATTAAGGCATGATTATCTCAATATAAAATTGAGAAACAATAAAGATGAAATAATAGAGATGAAAAAGAGGTCCTTTAATAGAATGAAACAGATACCTTAACTAGATACAACATAAAGAAAGCCACCATGAAGAGATTCTAATGGAGTTGATGTCATAGCATAAGATAAGAACACTAGTGGGATATTCTTATGCTAGTGATAATACAATTTACTGAACAAACTCTTTGAAACAACTGTGGCAAAAACTTATGCAGATAAATTTATTGCATTAATACTTAAGGAACACATTCCAAAGTTGAATTAATAAAACAACAAAATCCGTACACTTAAAAAATGTTAGCTTCTCTCCTGTTTTGCCATTATTTTTCTTTCTTGCACATGGGCTCTAGTGAAAGATAATAATGCTATAAAACCTATTTTATAGCACAAAGAGATGATTGTATGTCATCAACCATGTTTTACAGCATGTGTCAGCCAAAGCTATTGTTGAATTGACTTACTTTATATTTCACATGGAACATATTTTAAAATTAAATAAAAACCGCTGTTAGCATGAATCAATCTCCGAGAGCCAAGGAAATGTGTTTCCTATATCTGAAAAAAAAATCCATTTTTCATGAAGGCATAGTATGGTTGTCTCTGCCGAAAGGTGTCTGCTGCTGCTGCTGCTGCTGCTAAGTCACTTCAGTCGTGTCTGACTCTTAGCGATCCCATGCACTGCAGCCTACCAGGCTCCTCTGTCCATGGGATTTTCCAGGCAAGAGTACTGGAGTAGGGTGCCATTGCCTTCAGCGAAAGGTGCCTAGTCTTGCTTTTCTCTTCATAGGTAACCCTAGATTAGAGATGGCTTAGAAAATAATTTAATGTACTTTGTCAAGTACCCTTAAGTGTTAGGAAATATTATTAAATCTGAAATGGATTATTAAGTCCCTTGTCTTTATATTACTTGTCTGATAGCTAAAGCAACTAGAATGGTTTACACTGCTATTCCTCTTATAATTGGAAAATTGCAAACATCAGTGTGAGTAGTGTAAACATGTTTCAAAATCTCCTATCGACTTAAAGAGATACTCATCTCGTAGGAGAACAGTAAGGCATCTGGATACAAATGCTACATTGTATATACTGTGAACATCCTCAAGTGGTTAGGTGATCTACCCAAAACAAATATTTAAAGAAAAGAAAAAAAAAAAAAGCATATATATATATATGTGTGTGTGTGTGTGTGTGTGTGTATGATTCAAAAAGATGTGAGTCAAATCAATAAATTTGACTTCTGGCCCATTAATTAATTAGCCATGTAATATTCAAGAGTTGTTTTGTTCTGTCTTATCTGTTGGTTTGAAGAGGAGTATTATCATGATGCTGAAGTTAGACCACACAATTTTTCAGGACCAGTTACTCTCCATCTCTGTTACTATTTTACTTCATGGTTGTCCCCAACTTTAACCAAATATATACTGTATCATTTCATTTTCCCTCATGAATAAGTCAGGGTCCTGACAGACACAGAGGGTATACTCAAAATAGGTGATTCGAAGTGAGTCATGTAACTTGAGTTAAGTAAACATGAATCAAGTCACAAAGGTGTGGGCAGGACATAGGACAATGAGAAAAGAACTATATTCTGGACTATTCAATCTGGATCATTACCATTCCTAGATCTAGAGGAAAAAACAGAGGACATAGTTATTGGAACACAGCAAGAGAAGGGTAGAGAGGATTAAAGTGGAGAAAGAGAATAGATATATAATTACTGCATATCACTCCCTTTCTTTTGACAAACCTAAGAGAAGGAAGAAATCAAAGAAGTGACCCATATAGATCTGTTTCCCAGAGCATGAGGAGGAAAGATAACCATTCTTAATTGTATCTTGTGTGTGGACCTAACTCACCATATCTCAGCTTTTCATAATTGTTCAACTTTTCATCTCTGGTTCAACTCTTAGTTGGAAAAATATTTCCATAGTTTACATATTGGAAATGGTAGCATAGTTACGCTTTTATGATAGGGCATCAGTTCAGTTCCGTTCAGTCGCTCAGTTGTGTCTAGCTCTTTGCGACCCCATGAATCACAGCATGCCAGTCCTCCCTGTCCATCACCAACTCCTGGAGTTCACTCAGACTCATGTCCGTCGAGTCCATGATGCCATCCAGCCATCTCATCCTCGGTCGTCCCCTTCTCCTCCTGCGCCCAATCCCTCCTAGCATCAGAGTTTTTTTCCAGTGAGTCAACTCTTCCCATGACATGGCCAAAGTACTGGTTTCAGCTTCAGCATCATTCCCTCCAAAGAAATCCCAGGGATGATCTCCTTCAGAATAAACTGGTTGGATCTCCTTGCAGTCCAAGGGACTCTCAAGAGTCTTCTCCAACACCACAGTTCAAAAGCATCAATTCTTTGGTGCTCAGCTTTCTTCACAGTCCAACTCTCACATCCATATATGACCACAGGAAAAACCATAGTCTTGACTAGATGGACCTTTGTTGGCAAAGTAATGTCTTTGTTTTTGAATATACTATTTAGGTTGTCCATAAATTTTCTTCCCAGGAGTAAGTGTCTTTTACTTTCATGGCTGCAGTCACCATCTGAGTGATTTTGGAGCCACCCCCACCCCACCCCACCCCCAAAAAAAAAAACTCTGACACTGTTTCCACATCTATTTCCCATGAAGTGATGGGATCAGATGCCATGATCTTTGTTTTCTGAATGTTGAGCTTTCAGCCAACTCTTTCACTCTCCTCTTTCACTTTCATCAAGAGGCTTTTTAGTTCCTCTTCACTTTCTGCCATAAGGGTGGTGTCATCTGCATATCTGAAGTTATTGATATTTCTTCCGGCAATCATGACTCCAGCTTGTGTTTCTTCCAGCCCGGTGTTTTTCATGATGTACTCTTCATATAAGTTAAATAAGCAGGGTGACAATATACAGCCTTGACATACTCCTTTTCCTATTTGGAAGCAATCTGTTCCATGTCCAGTTCTAACTGTTGCTTCTTGACCTGCATATGAGTTTCTCAAGAGGCAGGTCAGGTGGTCTGTTATTCCCATTTCTTGAAGAATTTTACAGTTTGTTGTGATCCACAGTCAAAGGATTTGGCATAGTCAATAAAGCAGAAATAGATGTTTTTCTGGAACTCTCTTGCTTTTCCGATGATCCAGTGGATGTTGGCAATTTGATCTCTGGTTCCTCTGCCTTTCCTAAAACCAGGTTGAACATCAGGGAGTTCACGGTTCATGTATTGCTGAAGCCTGGCTTGGAGAATTTTGAGGATTACTTTACTAGCACGTGAGATGAGTGCAATTGTGTGGTAGTTTGAGCATTCTTTGGCATTGCCTTTCTTTGAGATTGGAATGAAAACTGATGTTTTTCAGTCCTGTGGCCACTGCTGAGTTTTCCACATTTGCTGGCATATTGAGTGCAGCACTTTCACAGCATCATCTTTCAGGATTTGAAATAGCTCAACTGGAATTCCATCACCTCCACTAGCTTTGTTCATAGGGATATTTTCTAAGGCCCACTTGACTTCATATTCCAGGATGTCTGGCTCATCGTGATTATCTTGGTCATGAAGATCTTTTTTGTATAGTTCTTCTGTGTATTCTTGCCACCTCTTCTTAATATCTTCTGCTTCTGTTAGGTCCATACCATTTCTGTCCTTTATCAAGCCCATCTTTCCATGGAATGTTCCCTTGGTATCTCTAATTTTCTTGACGAGATCTCTAGTCTTTCCCATTCTGTTGTTTTCCTCTATTTCTTTGCATTGATTGCTGAGAAAGGCTTTCTTATCTCTTCTTGCTATTCTTTAGAACTCTGGTTTCAGATGCTTGTATCTTTCCTTTTCTCCTTTGCTTTTCACTTCTCTCCTTTTCACAGCTATTTGTAAGGCCTCCTCAGACAGCCATTTTGCTTTTTTGCATTTCTTTTCCATGGAGAAGGTCTTGATCCCTATCTCCTGTACAGAGTCACGAACCTCCATCCATAGTGCATCAGGCACTCTATCTATCAGATCTAGACCCTTAAATCTATTTCTCGCTTCCACTGTATAATCATAAGGGATTTGATTTATGTCATACCAGAATGGTCTAGTGGTTTTCCCTACTTTCTTCAATTTAAGTCTGAATTTGGCAATAAGAAGTTCATGATCTGAGCCACAGTGAGCTCCTGGTCTTGTTTTTGTTGACTGTATAGAGCTTCTCCATCTTTGGCTGCAAAGAATATAATCAATCTGATTTCGGTGTTGACCATCTGGTGATGTCCATGTGTTGAGTCTTATCTTGTGTCATTGGAAGAGGGTGTTTGCTATGACCAGTGCATTTTCTTGGCAAAACTCTATTAGTCTTTGCCTGCTTCATTCTGTATTGCAAGGCCAAATTTGCCTGTTACTCCAGGTGTTTCTTGACTTCCTACTTATGCATTCCAGCCCCTATAATGAAAAGGACATCTTTTTTGGGTGTTAGTTCTAAAAGGTCTTGTAGGTCTTCAGATAACCGTTCAACTTTAGCTTCTTCAGTGTTACTGGTTGGGGCATAGACTGGGACTACCGTGATATTGAATGGTTTGCCTTGGAAATGAACCGAGATTATTCTGTCGTTTTTGAGATTGCATCCAAGTGCTGCATTTTGGACTCTTTTGTTGACCATGATGGCTACTCCATTTCTTCTAAGGGATTTCTGCCCACAGTAGTATATATAATGGTCATCTGCATTAAATTCATCCATTCCAGTCCATTTTAGTTCGCTGATTCCTAGAATGTTGACGTTCATTCTTGCCATCTCCTGTTTGACCACTTCCAATTTGCCTTGATTCATGAACCTGACATTCCAGGTTCCTATGCAATATTGCTCTTTACAATATCAGACCTTGCTTCTATCACCAGTCACATCCACAACTGGGTATTGTTTTTGCTTTGGCTTCATCCCATCATTCTTTCTGGAGTTATTTCTCCTCTGATCTCCAGTAGCATATTGGGCACCTACCGACTTGGGAAGTTCCTCTTTCAGTCTCCTATCATTTTGCCTTTTCATACTGTTCATGGGGTTCTCAAGGCAGGAATACTAAAGTGGTTTGCCATTCCCTTCTCCAGTGGGCCACATTGTGTCAGACCTCTCCACCATGCCTGCCTTTATTGAGTGGCCCCACAGTGCATGGCTTAGTTTCATTGAGTTAGAGAAGGCTGTGCTCCTAGTGTGACTATATTGACTAGTTTTCTGTGATTATGGTTTCAGTGTGTCTGCCCTCTTGCAACATCTATCATCTTACTTTGGTTTCTCTTACCTTGGACGTGGTAAGAGCACAGACGGCTGTGAGGATACGCAGAGCACAGTGGCTGCGATGACGTGCAGAGCACAGCTGAGAGGAGCTACCCTATGTCTGAGGTCAGGGGCTGAAGTCTGGAGGACCCCTCACCCAATGGGAGGCCGCTGAGTGGAGCTACCCCATGTTCGATATCAGGGGCGGTGGCAGGGAAGAGCTACCCCATGTCCGAGGTCAGGGACAGCAGCTGAAAGGAGTTATCCGGCGTCCGAGGTCAGGGGCAGCAGCCTAGAGGAGCTACCCCTCGTCTGAGATCAGGGGCAGCGGCCAAGAGTGCCAGGTTGCGACAGCACAGGAGCAGCCGAGAGGAGCTACCCCTACCCGAGGCCAGGGGCGGCGGCTGGGAGGAGGTGCCTCAAGTCCAAGGTGGCTGTGCGGAAGCTGGAGAGCCTAAAGGAACTATTTCACGTTCAAAGTTGGGAGGGGCGGCTGTGAGGAAATACCCCTCCTCCACGATAAGGAGAAGCGGCTGCACTTTGCTGGAGCAGCCCTAAAGAGATACCCCACATCCAAGAAACCCAAGTAAGAGAAACCCAAGTAAGACGGTAGGTTTTGTAAGAGGGCAGACACACTGAAACCATGATCACAGAAAACTAGTCAATCTAATCACACTAGGACCACAGCCTTGTCTAACTCAATGAAAAGGCATAGCTTCTAAAAGTTGTCTTGATATTGTATAACAAGCTACCCTTTGTGTTCATTGAGTATCCATATGAAACTTAGCTACCTGGCAAGTAGTTTATGGTCTTTACTCCTGTAGAAATAACTGTGGATGAGGACAGTAACTTGCAATCTGTTTTTCAGAAAACAACATATCCTGTCTTCTATTTATTTAAGAAACAAAATTTGTTAATGATGAAAGGAGAGGTACAAAAAGGAACCTACATGAACGTGACAGAATTAAGGGAGAAAATAAAAAAGTTACCTCGGAGAAAATCTGTGTCCTATTTCTTACACTTTAGGAATACAGCTTTTAAAAAAATTTAGAAAACAAAACAATCTTAATACTTCCAGTTGTGATGTGTGTCAAAAAATCAAGTGGGTTTCAAAAGTGATATTCTGAATTTCCAGTTTAAAAGATCCTTGTAACTTAGGAAATAAGTGATAGAGGAAAGCAACAATTTTAGCATGCTTAAAAAAATTGTAAAAAAAGAAATACAGAAAAATCAAAAAGAGCAGAAATTGTTTGCATTTGTATAAATTCAGTGTATAAGAATAAAGTGAAAAACTAGAATTCAGTATTTCAACAAGTGCTAAAGACATCGTAACAAAGCTTTCTGCCTATGTTCAGTACAAGGCACAGAGATAAATGAAGACAGAGGAAAACCACAGTCAGTAGAAACACAAATCTGTCCCTTAATCTGCTTGTGAATCCAAGGGGTTGAGGTCTTTCAAAATGAAGCCAAACATTTGAGTCAGATAAATTACATTCCAAGAGATATTAATGACTTTCTATTGGTTATAACAGGATTATCGAAGAGCTAGAGAAAATTTGCCATGGAAAAAAACTTATTGATTTTTAAAATTTGAAATAGCGAGGAGAGTATTCAATTGTGTGCCATTGCAATTTTTTTTTCATAGAACCTATTATGAAGAAATCAATTTGATTTTCATTTTTTACTAGGTGAGTAATGTTGTTATGAACTTCATTGACATGCTTCTTTCTATGCAACCATTTCTGGTGGATATATAACTAAGTGAAATTCCTGGCACTTCAGGTATATTTATATTTAAATTTAGAATATAAGCTAATTTCCAATTAATGCTCCCACCAGCAGTACATGAAGTTGCTCTCTATTATCACCAGCATGCAGTACTGCCACTCTTTAATTTTTGGATATTCTGAAGGGTTAGTAGTGGCATTTCAATGCAGTTTTTAAATTTTAGTTTGTAATTCCCATTTGTTAAAGAGATTGCATGCCTTTTTGTATGCTAAATGGCCTTTCAAATACTTTTTTTGTGAATCATCTGTTCAAATCTCTTGCAAATACTTTTCCTCCTGAACCACCTGACATTTCCACCCCCCCTAGAATTGCTGTTGCTCAGTCGCTAAGTCCTGTCTGACTCTGTGACCCCATGAGCTGCAGATTGCCAGGCTTCCCTGTCCTTCACTATCTCCTGGAATTTGCTCAAGTCATTATCTATTGAGTTGGTGATGCTATCCCACCATCTTTACTTTGTTGCCATTTTCTTATATTAGGAGTTAATTTTATATTCTGGTCATGAGGCTACTGTTGGTTATATATGTTGCAAACACTTTTACCACTTTGAATTTTAATTTTTTACTCTCATTTTTTAATAATTTTTTAAAATGAATAATTAACTTCAATAGACTGATTTATCTATCCTTTATTTTTCATGATTAGTACTTTGGGGACTTTCAAGTCTTTTCAAAGACTTTTTCTACTCCAAGGCTATAAAAACACTATATGTCCCAGAAGCTTTATTACTTTTCCTTTTAAAATCTTAAATGTACCTACAACTTAATGTTTGAATATGAAATGAAGGAAGAGTTAATTTTTTTTTTTTTTGGTGGGGGGACTATCTAATTGAACCCAAATCAACTATATCTCTCTGCTCTGCAATGGTGTATTTTCATTTATCAAGTTTCTACATGAATCTATTTCTGTGCTTTGTATCTCTTCAATTTCTCAATATAGCCACATTTACTCAATAGTAAATACCAAACTTTGTAAGTCTTGATACTCAATACAAATAAGGCAATCATTCAGTTCTATACAAACAATATAGGAAAAATACTACATAACTGTGTTATTTTAAAATATTTTTTTCTATATTTTGTGATAATTGTGTTGTCAACTTTAAAATGATAAGGGTAATTTATTTTGTTTTATTATTCAACATAAATATTTATTTTTCTACATTTTCCTACATGCCAAAAATAAATTTTATTTTGTTCTCAAATGTATTAAGTTGATTATTAAAGTATAATTGTAATTTTCTTTCAGAAATTTTAAAGTTTTACCTTTGTCTGACTACTCTTCTTTGAGAAAGTAAGTGGTACCTAACCATCTTCCTTCCTCTCTACATTCAGTTTCTTTCAGAATTTTGTCTTTTTCATCACTACAATATATTTTTAATTGGAGAAGGGTTTTTCTGAATGTGAGTCATTATTATTAGTCAAGATAGATAGACTTTTTGAAATTTAAACTCAAGAAAATATTCTTCTGTGATTTACTTCATTATCTACTTCTTTTTCCTTTGTTTTATGATTGTACAATCATTAATGGTCCTGGGACACCTCTCGTCTTCTATCTATGGCTTTCAACCTTCTTCTTCTCTCTCTCTCTCTCTCTCTCTCTTTTTTTTTTTTTTTTTTTTTTTGATAAACTTTGCTTTCAAATCTCAATTATCAGAGATTTCCTTGACTTTTATTGCTCCTAAACCAGATTTGGTTTGGGTCTGCTTTTTCGTGCACAGAAGAGCCGATCTGTTGACATTGGATTATGGGAAAAGAAAATGCAGTATTTATGGAGGGGCCAAGCAAGGAGAAAGGGCAACTAATGCTCAGAATATTCCTCAATAGTTTCAGGGAAGGGGTATTAAAGGCAGTGTGAGGACGGAGCTCAGGGTGTGGGATTATGCAAAATTCTCTTATTGGTTGGCATCAAGGTGAAGTTTCACACATCATCAGCCTTCTGGTTTAAACCAGTCCAACGTCTAAGTTCTTGCAATCAGAAGTTTCATCTGGTGAGGATCTGCTTCCTGTAAAAACAACATTGGAATGCGTGTCAGACCTTTATCTACATCTTTTAGACAATTAGAAGCTTAGTGATTCTGCTATGGAGTGGATTTATAGTCTAAATTGTTACTTGTTTCCAGCTAAACAACTATTTTTTCATTTCTACATCTTCACATTTCCTATTGACTAGCTCATGAGTCAATCTTTTGAGACTCAGGGGAGGCCTAGGAGACTACAGCAAAAGCCTTTTATCTCAAAGAACAGGGAGGAAGGATCTTGCATACAGTTTCATTATTATCAAAACACCTATTACTGGTTTGGCTTTTAAATCAGACAGGACTGAACACACACACACACACATAAAATCAGTAAGTTCATCCTTTGTTTTCTTCCGTATTTTATGTACATATTTAATCATCCTGGACACTATTGTCTT
Source organism: Oryx dammah (assembly GCF_014754425.2). Taxonomy (NCBI): domain Eukaryota; kingdom Metazoa; phylum Chordata; class Mammalia; order Artiodactyla; family Bovidae; genus Oryx; species Oryx dammah. The sequence continues at coordinate 3,465,452 of NW_024070202.1, read as the reverse complement.
CCCAGGTGGTGCAGTGGTAAAGAATCCATCTGCCAATGTGGGAGACTCAAGAGACACAGATTCGCTCCCTGGTTCATCAAGATCCCCTGAAGTAGGAGATGACAACCCACAATAGTATTCTTGTGTGGAAAATCCCATGAACAGTGGAACCTGGTGGGCTATAGTCTATGGGAGTGCAAAGTCAGATACTAATGAGTATGCACCACATGCATAAACCTGTAGAGAACATGATTCCCTGACTTCTACCCACTAGAGACCAATAGGAAAGAAAATGCAACTTGAAGTTGCCAAATATTTTTGAGGGGAGCAGTGGGAGGTAGCAAGATCACCCTGTTTGACAGCGAGTGCCATAGGTAGCTTAGAAACTGGGTATTATTAGGATACTAATCAAAACATCCTTAAACTGTCATAGAAACTTTAATCATCTTTGTTTCCTCCCTCTATGGTCTGTAGGCCCATCTCTTGAGGCTCTTATCTTCATACACTTCCTGTTCCCTAACTGTTGATTCATATTTATTAATAAAGTACTACTCAGAACTTACTTTCATACTGGATACCTTGTTTCCTAGCGACAACTCTGCTGCTCTTAGAGCAAAGGGGGACGACTCTGGATTCATCCCTCTCTAGTGGAGGGCTCTGTCTCTGATGTTTTTTAGTCTTTCATGTCTGATGGAAGGCTGGAACCACTTGGAGGTGAGTCTAGTTCTCAGCACATCACTCATAACTCCCAGGGTTGGCCACTCCCCTTCAATGTAGAGATTCATCTTGAAGGAATCCAGACACTAGGAAGATCAAGTGCAGGAGAAGGAAGACACAGTGTGATTGGCTCAACTGATTGATGGGGGACGAGACAAGTCCTTCTAATTGCCCTCTCCTATCTGTGTATCAGTTCCTCATGGGTTTTGAAAACTCAGTTTGGGATTTGGGTCTCAATTTTCTTTGGCCACTTTTCCTTCTTCATTCCTATTCTGTTGTATATTTGTGAAGATTTCCTGAAAGGTTCTGATGGTCTGCAAGGACCTTTGCTCATATGTTACATTTATTATTACATTATTATTAGTTTTTATTCTTCAGTTCAGTTCAGTGGCTCAGTCGTGTCCGACACTTTGCGACCCCATGAATCGCAGCACTCCAGGCCCCCCTGTCCATCACCAACTCCTGGACTTCACTCAGACTCACGTCCATTGAGTCAGTGATGCCATCCAGCCATCTCATCCTCTGTTGTCCCTTTCTCCTCGTGCCTCCAATCCCTTTGAGCATCAGAGTCTTTTCCAATGAGTCAACTCTTCGCATGACGTGGCCAAAGTACTGGAGTTTCAGCTTCAGCATCATTGCCTCCAAAGAAATCCCAGGGCTGATCTCCTTCAGAATGGGCTGGTTGGATCTCCTTGCAGTCCAAGGGATTCTCAAGAGTCTTCTCCAACACCACAGTTCAAAAGCATCAATTCTTTGGTGCTCAGCTTTCTTCACAGTCCAACTCACGTGACCACTGGAAAAACCATAGCCTTGACTAGATGGACTTTGTTGGCAAAGTAATGTCTCTGATTTTCAATATGCTTTCTAGGTTGTCCATAACTTTTCTTCCCAGGAGTAAGAGTCTTAATTTCATGGCTGCAGTCACCATCTGCAGTGATTTTGGAGCCCCCCAAAAATGAAGTCTGACACTGTTTCCACTGTTTCCTCATCTATTTCCCATGAAATGATGGGACCAGATTCCATGATCTTCGTTTTCTGAATGTTGAGCTTTAAGCCAACTTTTTCACTCTCCTCTTTCACTTTCATCAAGAGGCTTTTTAGTTCCTCTTCACTTTCTGCCATAAGGGTGGTATCACCTGCATATCTGAAGTTATTGATATTTCTCCCAGCAATCTTGATTCCAGCTTGTGCTTCTTCCAAACCAGCATTTCTCATGATGAACTCTGCATATAAGTTAAATAAGCAGGGTGACAATATACAGCCTTGAAATACTCCTTTTCCTATTTGGAACAAGTCTGTTGTTCCATGTCCAGTTCTAACTGTTGCTTCCTGACCTGCATATGGGTTTCTCAAGAGGCAGGTCAGGTGCTCTGGTATTCCCATCTCTTTCAGAATTTTCCACAGTTTATTGTGATGCACACAGTCAAAGGCTTTGGTATACTCAATAAAGCAGAAATAAATGTTTTTCTGGAACTCTTGCTTTTTTGATGATCCAGCGGATGTTGGCAATTTTATATCTCATTCCTCTGCCTTTTCTAAAACCACATTGAACATCTGGAAGTTCATGGTTCACGTGTTGCTGAAGCCTGGCTTGGAAAATTTTGAGCATCTCTTTGGTGGCATGTGAGATGACTGCAATTGTGCAGTAGTTTTAGCATTCTTTGTCATTGCCTTTCTTTGGGATTGGAATGAAAACTGACCTTTTCCAATCCTGAGGCCACTGCTAAGTTTTCCAAATTTACTGGCATATTGAGTGCAGCACTTTTACAGTACCCTCTTTCAGGATTTGAAATAGCTCAACTGGAATTCCATCACCTCCACTAGCTTTGTTTGTAGAGATATTTTCTAAGGCCCACTTGACTTCACATTCCCAGGATGTCTGGCTCTAGGTCAGTGATCACACTATTGTGATTATCTTGGTCATGAAGATCTTTTGTGTACAGTTCTTCTGTGTATTCTTGCCAACTCTTCTTAATATCTTCTGCTTCTGTTAGGTCCATACTATTTCTGTCCTTTATCAAGCCCATCTCTCCATGAAATGTTCCCTTGGTATCTCTGATTTTCTTGAAGAGATCTCTAGTCTTTCCCATTCTGTTGTTTTCCTCTATTTCTTTGCACTGATCACGTTTTCATTCTTACATATGCCTTTATAATCAACAGGTAAGGTCAACCGATTGGTTACAGCATGTTTGTTTAAAAACAATAAGATAAATACAACTAAGATCTGTGATTAAACCACTTGGTGTGATATGAGGCCTCAGTCTGCTTCTCCATACAACGTTTACCCCTCTCTCGGATGACACAGATGGCAAAGCTGAGACCCCAGGAGGATCAAGCAAGGCTGCAGGTCTGTTATGGCCAATATCTGGTAGAGGAGGCTTGAAGATGTATGAATACTGTTCCGAATTTATGCCCAAAGGTTCAGTGCCATATAGAGTTGGCTGCTGCTCTAATAGAAAAATCTGCACTGCTTAGTATTCAAGACAGCCAGGGAGGCATTGCAGTCTTCTTAGCCTGAATAACTACTTATCTTACACAAATCCAACTATTTCCAAAAGAAATGGAAGAAGTAAGGTTTATCTTCTATCACTCAGGTTTTGTTAGCATCCTTTCCCACTAAACAGCTTTAGATTGACAAGTCACAGATCAGAGCTTGCTCTATCCCTTGCACAATTTATTTAGAAGGTGATTTGCATACATAATTTACATAAATCTGCATAATTGCATTCCTTTGATGGTCCAGAAATGGATTTCTGTAATCAGGAAACAGCTCTCAGGATGTCTTTGTTAATGGTACCATGTACACTTGTACCCTCTGTGAAATCACTTTTTAAAAGAAAAACATTATTTTGGTAATTTTAATTAATGCGCTGGAATATAACCATCTTCATGCTGAGGTCAGAGTGTCCTAGGAAGACAAGGATCATGTGGTACTAGAAAAATTCTGCCTGCATGTCCTCCCCCTTCTCTTTCCATTGGAAATATGCATTATCCACAACAGGGTCTAGGCACTCTGGGGAAGTTTGTCTTCTACCTGAGTGAAGACTGTCTCAGCATTGTCAAGCTAATCTTTCTCTCTGCCCAGCAAGAGGGGCCCTGCCCTGAGAGCAGTGCCTTATGTGTTTCTGCTTATTATAAACATTGTCAAAATAAGTTTACCAAATCACACACTTGTGTCCTTTACTGGGTCCAGCTCAGGAGACCCACCTCTCTATGTGCTCTCTCTTTCAGCAGTGTCATAGCTTCAGGGAAAGGCTTTGCTAAGGTTCCATCCCTGCTTCTTTGAAATACAAGGTGACATGTAGCTAGAAGATAGACCACATCTTCTTTCTCCATTCATCACTTGATGGACATTGACTATCATAAATAATTCTGCAATGAACATTGGGGTGTATATCTTTTTCAGTTGTAGTTTTCTTTCAGCAACATGGATGGGCCTACAGATTATCACACAGGGTGAAGTGAGCCAGATGAAGAAAGATGAATATCATATTATTTATATTTAGAATTTTAAAAGTGATTCAAATTAACTTATATACAAAACTGCAACAGACTCACAGACATAGAAAACTTATGGTTACCAAAGGGGGAAAGAAAGAGCGGGATAAATTAGGTTGTTGAGATTAATGTATACCCACTACTGTACATAAAATTGATAAACAACAAGGCCCTACTATATAATACAGTGAGCTCTACTCAGCATCTTGTAATAATCTATGATGGGAGAGAATCTGAGTCACTCTGCCTCACACCTGAAACTAATATAACACTGTAAATCAACTGCACTTCAATTAAAAAAAAAAATAGGCTTTCTTGCAGGTTGGTTGCAGGCCTACAAAGACATGACCACTAGTCCCGTGCACCCATTCTGGCCTCTGGGCCTGAGGCTGGACAACTCTGACTAATAACTGTGCCGCCTGACAGATCCTGGCTGGCCTCTTCTCTGTCTCTGAGTCTCAGTTGTGACCACGTGGCTGCTGTCAGGGTGTGTTTTGGTCGTCTCACTGGAGGCTTCATGGAGACTGTCCCTGTGCTGGTTTGCAATACGTGGGTTCATTCACTTGGTGATTGTATGCTGGTTCAGCCTCTGCTACGTGGACCTTCTTGGAGACTAAACCATCTTATCTCAACTCTGTAAAGAGTATGCCAATGGAGACAGCCAATATGTCCTGAATGATAACTTCATGATATGCATGGAGACCATCACAGTTTCCCTGTGGGGACCACTCAGCCTATGGATGGTGATCACTTTTCTCCACCAGCAACCCCTCCACTTTGTCCTACAGCTTGTGATCTCTGTGGGTCAGGTATATGGAGATGTGCTCTACTTCCTGATGGAGTACCATGATGGGTTCCAGCATGGGGAGCTGGGACACCCACTTGACTTCTGGTTTTACTTTGTCTTCTTGAATGCCCCGTGGCTGGTGCTGCCTGGACTCCTCATACTGGCTTCCATAAAGCAACTTACTCATTCCCAGAGCATACTGGTGCCAAAGCCCCCAAAGCTAAGAGCAAGAAGAACAAAAAGTGATGGACTAGGCTTAAACACTGGCTATTGAGGAACTTTCCACCTACCAGAAGATTCCAATCCTTGCTCCCACAGGTTGGAAGGACAAATTGAATGGACCTGTCAATCTCAGGTTGATGAGTGAGCAGTGGGAAGAAAAGAGCTGTGTGGAGCCACTGTCAGCAGCCAATGGGATAAAGGTACAAGAGAACATAGGAAGTCTGTGATAGGGATGATTTTTTAAATCAGGAAATATAGGTCTTGACCCTAAAAAAGAAAGAAAGAAATGCTAGGTGACACATTGGAAGTCCCTGAGGCTGCTGATAAAGATGACAGACTCCAAAAGAAAGAAGCCTATGGAATGGGAATAACATAGAGGAAGGGCTGGCTGGTGAGCTTGCTGAGATTCCTCCCGAAAATCCACTGACAACTGAGCACAGACCACGGATCCCTGTAACATACCAAGGGAACTTCCTTACCAGACGGTGGAGGGTTCATTTTCTGCAGCCTTTCCTGGTCCAGTTTGGAATTCTGGAGGTGACCAGTGATAGTGTGGATTCACACTATTACTCAGGGCTGCAGAGGATCATGCAAGATAAAGCTATTACATTTTCTCCCAATTCCCATTTATGTGTGAACTCAGAGGTCATGTGCGTGAACCATGAAACTGATTGCCCTCATTGACAACTAGATGGATGCAATAGTTTTACTCATAAAATTACTTCCAATGTTTGACCTTTTTCTTATAGTCACTCTTTTCTTTTCTTTTTAATTTTATATTTTCTGGTCTCTCCACACAGCTCAAAGGATCTTGGTTCTCCCACCAGGGACTGAACCTTGTTAGTGAAAGTACAGAGTCCTAATCACTAGACTGCCAGGGGATTTCCTAACCTTTGGTTGTTTTAAAAACCTAAATAAATTGAAGCATTATTTAAACATTCTAATAACAATTTATACATATATAATATGTATTCACCTTTTTTTAAGGCAAAATGTGAGGTATCATTGACATATAATAACTGCACATATTCTGATGTACAGTCTGAACAGTTTCCATATATATATGTTTATAAACACAGTACCATCTTCAAGAACACCATAATGATCGATTTCAAAAGATTCCTTATGTGAAATATACTCCCCTCTTCCAGTGCCCCAGAAACCATGAGGTTTCCCAGTCTGGTCACTGGGAAAAGGCACCCTTCTTGGATTTTTGTGAGCACCACATCATGTTAACTCTCATCCTCTTGGAGGATACTTGCCAGGACCCTAGGTAGTTTGTTCACGGTGCAGCTGCATAGGAGACGGTGATTTTCTGAATTGCTGGCAGTCTCTCTGTGAAACTCTTTTCTCCCCATTAGGGTAGCAGGAGAACTCAGCCTGGTTCTCTGGGCCCTGCTTGCCCACTGAGCCCTCCCCTCTTTCATTGTGCTGGTGGTGAGCCAGATAGACACTGTTGGACTGCTTCAGTCAGTATTCCCCTCCCAAGGATCACTGGCTGGCCTTGTCCAATATCCAGTGCCTTTAAAACCTGTGTTTTAAACTTTTTTTTTTTCTTTTTGCTTCAGATAGGACAGTTCATCTAGCCCCTCTTATTCCATCTTAGCCAGAAGCAACCTGCATTTTAATTTTACTAGATAATTTTGTATATTTTATAACTTTAATAATTTGAAAATATTTCTAAAAGTATTATTTTTCCATTTCATTTTACCCTTATGAAGTTATATTCTGACTTTTCCCTTTAAATACAATTACACTTAGATTTTTTAATTCTTAAAATCATCACTGACAATATCTCAGAAATTATGTGAACATTTTGATACTAATTATAGCATTGGTGAGTTTGTTGAAATGAGGACAAGAAAATAAATCTTTTGGAGTAAAAATAAATAATATGATTTATGAATGTCTTTAATTTAATTATTATCGCTCATTCAATCATTGTCAGTTCAGGACCTGGGACTTGGCTACAATCCAGTCATCCTTTTATATTTTAGCCATTTTCAATCCTAAAAAACTGTAGCTTATTAGACATTACTTAATTTTGTCACTGAGAATGTATCACTGATGAGCAGAATGACAGAGAACATTGTCTTCATCAATGTGCATGCATGCTTTGTATCTATGTGCAGTGGTCAGACACGCAGGGTGCCATCCTCCATGTGTGCCCTCCTCTGCCCAGGCTCAAGAGAGGGGTAGTGCCTCCTCAGGCCTCATTCACCCACTCCCTGAGCTGGCTCCCTTTATGGCCTCTGGCATGGATTCTGAACCATGGAAAACTCTCCCTCTAAATCTGCGGTTACCTTGCTTCTACAGTTTTTGAAGGACTTCATTCTTACCTGTCTAGTTTCATGGTTTTTGTTCTTATTGTGGATAATAAAAGAAATGTTCACATATTGAAGTTATGGGGCAATCATTTTGACTTATTCATGAGTTAACTTGAATATCATGCCTGCTTCTGGTCTATTAAAAATTCATTGTACATCTATTTTAATATTAAGAAAGGCACACTGACCAGAAGTAAAATATGTCCATGTTAACAATAAAGATTCAGCTCCTTCCTTCCTGGGATGCTTATGCTGATCCTTTGATAAGATGCCCCACCCGGGTGTCAAGGCCATGCTGTGCATGTACAGGTCTAATGTTTGATTGCTAAATCTTGACATCCTGATTGGTGTAATGTTCTTTGTTCCAACAAGATATAAAATTGTGCTGATATGACACGCTTGGGGCTGACGGGCGGGGATGACCCAGAGAGATGTTGTGGGGAGGGGGGTGGGAGGGGGGCTCATGTTTGGGAACGCATGTACACCTGTGGTGGATTCATGTCAATCTATGCCAAAACCAATACAGAATTGTAAAGTAAAAATTAAAAATAAATAAATTAAAAATAAATAAATAAAGTTTTGCTCAGAAAAAAAAAAAAAATTGTGCTGAAAAACATGCTTCTCCAGTGAAGTCTATCAGAGTAATCTGGGCTATAGTCCTCAGTTTGGCTCAAATAAAACTCTTTTCTACTCCCAGTATAGATTGTTAATTATATATTATTATTTTCATTAACAAGGTCTAGAAAGACTCCCTGATTCTGGTTTCCAGTTACTTGGATCTCTGCATTCTTGCACGGGCATGTTCAGTCACTTCAAGAGTGTCTGATTCTCTGTGAACCTCTGGGCTTAGCATACCAGGTTCCCCTGTCCATGGAGATTCTCCAAGCAAGAACACTGGAGTGGGTTTCCATGTCCTCCTTCAGGCAGTCTTACTAACCCAGGGGCTGAGTTGTGTCTTATGTTTCCAGCATTGGCAGGTGGGTTCTTCACCACTAGATCCACTTGGGAAGCCCAGGACAACTCTTCGCCATTCTGTTATCATGGATATAAATCCCACTGTTGGCTAAGCAGTGTCATTTTATTGAAAAATCCATTAGTACAAGATCAATACCTAAATGTAACAGATTAAAACATCAATGTTCAATTGTACATTTTGTGAAAAAATAAGCCCTGAGGAAGTTATAAAATAATTAAAATCGTGTAGAACAACATTCACATTATCCAGTGATTTTCCTATTTATCAAGACTAATCCTTGGAATTCTCTTTATTTCCTTATTTATTTATTTGTCTCAATTAAATAACCTGGGCATAGATGATCAATAAGTCCTTTCAGATCTGTTTACAAAGTATTTCTAGACTCTCTCCTCTTCTCTTTATATCTACCACTATCTCCAAGTCAATGCCACTTTTGCTGCCTTTTCTCACGTGGGATTATCACTCTGGTCTTCAAACTACTTGTGATTTTACCCTGGTTTTTCTATGTGTATTTCACATAGCAGCAGTATAAGCCACCAGATAAGACAACTGGCTAAATTTGAAAGAGATGAACAAGAATGTATTTTAAGTATAAATATGTCCCAAATATGTCATGAGATATATTATGTTTTCTATTTTTATTTGCTAAATCTAGCAACACTAAACCAAAAGAAAAATCTTTATCTTAATATGAAACAGATTATGGGTTTTCTATGTGTTTCTGCTAGTAAAGAATCTACCTGCAATACAGAAAATACCAGTTTGATTCCTAGAGGGGGATGATCTTCTGGAGAAGGATGGACTGCCCACACTAGTATTCTTGGGCTTCCTTGGTGGCTCAGATGGTAAAGAATCTGCCTGCACTGCGGGAGACCTGGGTTTGATCCCAGGTTGTGAAGATTCCCTGGAGGAGGACATGGCAACCCACTCCAGTATTCTTGCCTGGAGAATTCCATGGACAGGGGAGCCTGGCCAACTACAGCCCATGGGGTCACAAAGAGTCGGGTATGACTGACCGACTAAACACAGCACAATAGAGTCTTTTCATTGAATTTAGAATAATGTATCGTTATCTTCAAGACTCCATGTGATGTACTCTCCAAATCTAACCCTGCCATTTTTCTCTCAATCACTACTCTCCAAATGCACTAGCCTTTCTTTTCCTTTAAGTTGCCAGATTTGTTCCTGATAGAGCACATTTGTATTTGCAGCTCTCTTTGGCTGGCATGTCCCTCTTTCATGAAGAATATCATAGGGCTACTTTCTTCTTACAATGCAAGCTTAAGTTCAAAGATCTCCTTACCAGACAAGACACTCCATGGTTCATGAGTGAGCTTTTTCTTATGTTTCTACACTGTTTCTTTATAGTGTCTGTTATAACCCAAATTTGTAGTATTTTCTTGTGTGTGTGGAATAATTTACTAATTTATTTATTTACTTTTATTACCCATCTCCACCACTACCTTGAACATCTCTCTTATACAAATGAGGAGTGAATATGATATTTAGGGCATTTTTTTTTTTAAGAAAGAGTGAGATTACTGCATTAGATAAATATAAATCTGGTAAATGTCTTATAGAGCAAGACACTCATAACCTTTGTTTGTTGTTACCATTTCTACAAAACAAAAATAAGTTAATACGTCACTTCACACTGTCTGGAATATATCCAAACAGACGATAACAAGTCAAACACTGAAGTAAACTCTGGTTGGCTTTGTTAAACAATACTCCAGTTTGTCAGTGAAAAGTCACATTTTACTGTCTTTTCTCTTATCTCCAAATTTTTGATAATTTTCTTCAACTCAGTGACTTTTATACTTGAATGGCAAGTCATTCTGTGTCTTTATCATCTAGTAAGAAAATGGAAAAAGTCAGATAATGGTCATGAGGGACCCTCTATTTGATCCATAGAGATTATTATTAGACAAATGTCAGTACTCTCTAGGATTTGGTGAGAAATTGCAGTTACAATAATGTAATAATTAATGCAAAGGTCTTTGCCAGAGGGGAAGGAATATTTGTTAAGATTCATTTATATCAGCACTATAAGTTTAACTTGAAAATAGTAGTCAGTTCTAATGTTAGAAAACAATAAGTCTCTCAAAATTCTTTTTCAAAGCAGGTAAAATAATGAGGATGTCCTTGAGCCAAAAGCAAATTTTCCTTTAAAGCCAAACATATAGATACTTGGTAAAGGTAATTTTAAGGTGAAAAATGTAGTTTAAAAGTCTGTTTAATTTAGTAATTTAATTTTTATTGAAGAGTAGTTGGTTTACAAAGTTCTGTTAGTTTTTCAGATGTACAGCAAAATGATTAAATTAAATATAGATATGTGTGTGTGTGTGTATATATATATATATATTTATACATATTTTTCAGATTCTTTTCCTTTACATGTTATTACAAAATATTGAATATAGTCCCCTAGGCTCTACAGTAGGTTCTTGCTTATCTGTTTTATACACAGTAGTGTGTATGTGCTAATCATAAACTCCTAATTTATCTTCCTTCCCCTTACCCCTTGGTAACCAAAAGTTTGTTTTCTATGTCTGTGAATTTTTACTTTTTTTTGCAAATTAATTCATTAGAATTTTAATGAAATGTTATTTCTGCCTATCCAGCTGCTCTTACTGCATCTATGGCTAGCCACTGGGGACAGCCATACAGTGGTGGAAGCATAAAGAGGAAAAATAAGTTATCGCTTTCCTGTCAAAAAGCAGCTAAATAGAAGCTCTGGGTTTAGGGAGTGCATGGAAGGTGACAAGAAAGGAAAATAACTCACACAGTGCTTTCTGTATGATGAGAGTCAGTTAAGCTGAAGACTTTAGCAGCAGTGCAAGCTAACAGGTGTCTCTAAAAGTAACTGTCTGAAGTTGCAATTTAGACTCATTCATGTTTAAGAGAAACGGTATTAGTCACAAAACTCCTTCTTTGTTTATGTCAAAATAATTGAGCATTTTCCCTAAAATTGCTAGTGTTAAACAAGCTCTTATGAAATTTAAAGAACTGAGAATAGGCATGATTTACAAGGGTTTTCTTTCCTTGTTATTAGCACAAATCAATTTTGCAAAGCTGCACACTAAAACTAAGAGTGTCTATAGAATTTTGCAAGTGAAGTCCTAATAAAAATCCTAAAGATTATGCTCTTAACCTTCACTAGCCGGCCAATCCATTCCAGCCTTTATTCTCACAGCTCCAGCCAGGTCCAATAGGGCTCAGAGGGCATTTGATTCAAAGAGAAGTCAGTTTTATTGAAATTCAAAATCCAAAGTAAGTTTTAGCATTCTTTCTTAACTATCTGTTACTGGAAATCATAGCAGCTCTTAAAAATAAAAACCAGGCACATTATTACATGATTTTGGTTATATGACCATTCGTTACCTAGATATCATTGTTTAATATAAATTTATTTATTTTAATTGGAGGTTAATTGCTTGAGAATGGCACTGAAACAAGTATAATATCATATATGAATCAAATCGCCAGTCTAGGTTCGATGCATGATACTGGATGTTTGGGGCTGGTGCACTGGGACAACCCAGAGGGATGATATGGGGAGGCAGTAGGGAAGGGGGTTCAGGATGGGGAACATGTGTATACCTGTGGCAGATTCATGTTGATGTATGGCAAAAACAATACAATACTATAAAGTAGATACCATTTTTATAAGACTATTTCCATGAAAAAATGAGAAATTTAAGCAGTTCAGAATGAAACACATTTCTCTCTTAAAATTTATTTCCAGTCCCAGGTGGGCTTAGTGACAATGGGTTTCTTTTAATGATGATCACAAGGCCGAAAGATCGAGAATGTACAATAGTGAAAATGGATAAGTACAGGGAATGTCCAGTCTGGAAAAGTGTGGGTTAAAGGAACCCCCAAAGCCCCCATAGTTCCCGAAGGACTGTCATCAGGGAGAAAATGGAAATAATTTACAAGCATTGAGACTTGTAAGGGAAAAATTTCAACCTTGTAACATCTGAGGGTTCAGAAACTATACTCCCATCACAGGAGGGGAAACTGACTAGAAACTAGAAGTTTCTTTATGAGATATCTAAGCTGGACAATGTACCTCCAGGTCTACCAATGGACATAACCTCTGGTTCTGGAAAATGCCAAGGGTAGAGAAAAAAATGGGATCATCACAGAGTGAAAGAAGCTGAATGAGAAGACCCTCAAGGTCAATGTCCCCAGGGTCCCGGAAATGTTCTAGTTTGTACAGCACTTCCTTTGCTTTTATGAACTCTGTGAAGATTTTTACCAACTCCAAACATTTTAAAGATATTTTTTGGATAAGGATTATTCATGATTAATCAATTTTTAAAAGCTATTTGTATGAAGTATGTTGTAGGAAAACATACACATCAAGGTCTTCAATTAATCTATATTTAAATAGCACATATGGGTGAAGACTAGCTTCCAAAAACTAAAAAGTGACTATGAATGGCAGTTGTTTAGCTATATGATTCTCAAGTTTGCCTTTATAATATAGGGTTAATGATGACAATTTGAATATGAGACTGTGAAATATAAGTATATATAAAGCACCAGAGTGATTTTTAATCAGTAGGCTCAATTAATGAAATCTATTATTATGAAGCATTATGTTATTACATATTTTGTAATAATAATGGTCATTTGAGTATTTTGTGTAAGGTCCAGAAAACCATCCATAAAGCACCATCTACATGTTGTGTGAATGTTACATTAATTTTAGACTATGTAATTCAGAAGGAAATAAAACAGACTGGTTGGGTAATAAAAATTTAAATAAAACTCCAAAGTGCACCTTAGTTAAAAATGATCAATTTTTCTTCATTACTCAGTATCTTTGTCTCATATTTCAACTTCTAACTTAAGAAAATAATACATATATTACAATATGACTGCTGTTCTATTGATTAACAAAATTTAGTATGTAAATTCAGATAAAGAAGCCTCTGATGTTTTTTTCCCGGTTAAAAATGTCTATTGACTAGGTGGTATTTTTTTTTAATTTTTATTTTATATTTCAGGGTAGTTGGATAACAATGTATTAACAGTTTCAGTATACCTGGTCAAGAGATACCGAAGTACAGCCAAATTTGGCCTTGGGGTACAGAATGAAGCAGGGAAAAAGCTAACAGAGTTTTGACGAAAGAACACATTGGTCATAGCAAACACCCTCTTCAAACAACACAAGAGAAGACTCTTCACATGGACTTCACCAGAAGGTCAATACTGAAATCAGATTTAATATATTATTTGCAGCCAAAGACAGAGAAACTCTATACATAGCAAAAACAAGACCAGGAGTTGGCTGTGGCTCAGATCATGAACTAACTCCTTATTGCCAAATTCAGACTGAAATTGAAGAAAGTAGGGAAAACCACTAGACCATTCACATATGACCTAAACCAGATGCCTATGATTATACAGAAGAAGTGACAAATAGACTCAAGGGATTAGATCTGCTAGACAGACTAGCTGAAGAACTATGAGCAGAGATTTGTGACATTGTACAGATGGCAATGATCAAGACCATATCCAAGAAAAATAAATGCAAAAAGGCAAAATGCTTGTCTAAGGAGGTCTTACAAATAGCTAAGGAAAAAGAGAATCTGAAAGCAAAGGAGAAAAGGAAAGATATACCCATTTGAATGCAGAGTTCCAAGAAATAGCAAGGAGAGATAAGAAAACCTTCCTCAATAATCAATGAAAGTAAATAGAGGGAAAAAATAGAATGGGAAAGACTGGATATCTCGTCAAGAAAATTATAGATACCAAGGAAATATTTCATGCAAAGACTGGCACAATAAAGGACATAAATGGTATGGACCTAACAGAAGCAGAAATATTAAGAAGAGGTGGCAAGAATACACAGAACTATACAACAAAGATCTTCATGACCCAGATAATCATGATGGTTTGATCATTCATCTAGAGCCAGATATTCTGGAATGCAAAGTCAAGTGGACCTTAGAAAGCATCACTACGAACAAAGCTAGTGGAGATGATATAATTCCAGTTGAGGTATTTCAAATAGTAAAAGATGATGTTGTGAAAGTGCTGTATTCAATATGTCAGCATTTTTTGAAAACTCAGCAGTGGCCACAGGACTGGAAAAGGCTAGTTTTCATTCCAATACCAAAGAAAGGCAATGCCAAAGATGTCCAAACAGCCACGCAATTGCACTTATCTCACTCGCTTGCAAATTAATGCTCAAAATCCTCCAAACCAGGCTTCTACAGTATGTGAACATGAATTTCCAGATGTTCAAGTTGGATTTAGAAAAGGCAGAGGAACCAGAGATCAAATTGCCAAATTCCGCTGGATCATAGAAAAAGCAAGAGAGTTTCAGAGTAACATCTACTTCTGCTTTTTTGACTACAACAAAGCTTTTGACAGCATGAATCACAACAAACTGTGAAAAATTCTTAAAAAGATGAGAATACCAGACCAACTGACCTGGCTTCTGAGAAATCTGTATGGAGGTCAAGAAGAAACAGAACTGGACATGGAACAACAGACTGGTTCCAAATAGGGAAAGGAGTGTGTCAAAGCTGTATATTGTCACCCTGCTTATTTAATTTATATGAAGAGTACATCATACAAAATGTTGGGCTGGATGAAGCACAGACTGGAATCAAGATGGCCAGGAGAAATATCAATAACCTCAGATATGCAGATGATAACACTCTTATGGCAGAAAGCAAAGAACTAAACAGCCTCTTGAAGAAAGTGAAAGAGGAGAGTGAAAATGTTGGCTTAAAACTCAACCATCAGAAAACTAAGATCATAACATCCAGTTTCATCACTTCATGATGAAGAGATGGGGAAATAATGAAAACAGTGAGAGACTTTATTTTGGGGGTCTCCAGTCATGGCTTGTGACTGCAGTCATGAAATTAAAAGATGCTTAGTTCTTGGAAGAAGAGCTAGACCAACCTAGACAGCATATTAAAAAGCAGAGACATTACTTTGCCAACAAAGGTCCATCTAGTCAAGGCTATGGCTTTCCCAGTAGTCATGTATGGATGTGAGAGTTGGACTATAAAGAAAGCTGAGGACTGAAGAATT
Source organism: Oryx dammah (assembly GCF_014754425.2). Taxonomy (NCBI): domain Eukaryota; kingdom Metazoa; phylum Chordata; class Mammalia; order Artiodactyla; family Bovidae; genus Oryx; species Oryx dammah. The sequence goes on along the minus strand of NW_024070202.1, from coordinate 3,449,884 downwards.
GATGCTTTTGAACTGTGGTGTCGGCAAAGACTCTTGAGAGTCCTTTGTACTGCAAGGAGATCCAACCAGTCCATCCTAAAGGAAATTAGTCCTGAATATTCATTGGAAGGACTGATGCTGAAGATGAAACTCCAATACTTTGGCCACCTTATGTGGGAATCTGACTCATTGGAAAAGACTCTGGTGCTTTGGAAGACTGAAGGTAGGAGGAGAAATGGATGACAGAGAATGAGATGGTTGGATGGCATCACCATCTCAGTGGACAAGTGTTTGAGTAAGCACCAGAAGTTGGTAATGGACAGGGAAGTCTAGTATGCTACAAACCATGGGGTCACAAAGAGTTGGACACCACTGAGTGACTGAACTGAACTGAAAATTTTCAGGTATACAATGCTTCAGCTAGACATATACATGTATCTTTTTTTTTTATATTTTTTCCCTTTGAGTCATTACATAACATTGAACAGACTTTCTTGTGCAATACAGTAGGCCCTTGTTGATTATCCATTTTAAACATTGAAGTGTATACATATAAATCTCAAACTCTTTAACTATTCAACCTTACTCTCCCCATAACCCTGACAACCATAAGTTCATTCTGTGAGTCTGAGTCTGAGTCCATTTCTGTTTGGTAAATAAATTCACTTTTTTTTTTTTTTTTTAGATTTTTGCATATAAGTGACAGCATATAATATATTTGTCTTCTTCAAATTGCACCTTACAGGATAGGGAATGGCTTCTCAGGTAAACAAAAGAAAGTACATATAAGAGGAAGAGAGAGTATCTCCTGCAAAGCACAGCTGTACAAAAGAATATGGAGTGTTGGGCATCTGGAGAAGGGAACTTAGGGCACATGCTTTGGGGTGACTAGAAGTGATTCTGGGAAAAGGAGGAAGAAAGAATCTTAAACACTGTAGGAATTTTAAACTGAACATCTAGTCAGTGGATGGCATTAGAGGGGGAAAGAGACAGATTTTTCTTTCAGAAAATCACATTGGCAGCAGCAGCAGCCACAATAAATTGGAGTCTATGAAAATTGACAGAGAGGAAAATCCAGGGCACAGTTTCAGAAAATTCAAAAGTTTAGCATTAAAACAATTTCTGTTCACAGGTGATATAATCTACAGAGACATGCTAAAGATCCCACCAAACATGTAAATTTCAAATATTTTCTCTCATTCTGTGGATTTCATTCTACTTTTCAACACAATGGAAAATCATTTGACCATATATGAGGCTTTAATTCTGGGCTCTGTATTCTGTTCATCTGAGATACACACACACACACACACACACACACACACACACACACACGTATATATATATGCCAACTCCACATTATTTTGATTACTAAAATTCTGCAGCAAGTTATACAATCAGGAAGTGTGAATCCTGAAGGTTTGCTCTTCCTTTACAAGATTGTCTTGGTTATCTGAGGTATAAACAAATTCAGCAGAGTAGAAATATATAAATGAAATACAAAAATCAGCTGCATTTTTATAACTCAGCAATGAACAATCCAAAAGGGAAATTAAAAAAGAACAATTTTATTATAATAACATTAAAATAATAAAATATGTAAGAATTAACCAAAGAGGTGAAAGACATGCAATGAAAAATGCAATAAATTGCTGCAAAAAATTAAAGAAAATATTCTTGGACATGTTTATAATTAATATTGCTAAGATGTCAATGCTGCTGCTGCTGCTAAGTTGCTTCAGTCATGTCCTACTCTGTGCGACCCCATAGACGGCAGCCCACTAGGCTTCTCTGTCCCTGGGATTCTCCAGGCAAGAATACTGGAGTAGGTTGCCATTTCCTTCTCCAACGAATGAAAGTGAAAAGTGAAAGTGAAGTCTCTCAGTCGTTTCTGACTCTTAGCGACCCCATGGACTACAGCCTACCATGCTCCTCCATCCATACTACAAATTAAAAAAGAAAGTCCTCAATGATTTGTTTATTTATTTATTTTTGTGGAAGTATAAAAACTTACCCTAAAATTCATGTAGAATCCCAAGGGACCTCAGATAACCAAGACAATCTTGTAAAGCAAGAACAAACCTTTAGGATTCACACTTCCTGACTGTATAACTTGCTTCAGAATTTTAGTAATCAAAATAATGTGGGATTGGCACATGTGTGTGTGTGTGTGTGTGTGTGTGTGTGTGTGTGTGTGTGTATGTGTGTATCTCAGATGAATAGAATACAGAGCCCAGAATTAAAGCCTCATATATATGGTCAAATGATTTTCCATTGTGTTGAAAAGTAGAATGAAACCCACAGAATGAGAGAAAATATTTGAAATTTACATATCTGATATGGTAGTGACATCCAACATAAAGAAATTCTAAAACTCAACAAGAAAAACCAAACAACCTGATTCAAAAAGGGGCAAAGGACTTGAAACGACATTTTTCCAAAGATATGCATAAGCCTAACAAGTACATGAAAATCTGCTTGACATCACTAATCACTAGGGGAATGAATATAAAAACTGTGATGAGATACTATCTCATATCCATTAGAATTACTACTATCAAAACAAAACAAAATAGAAAATAACAAGTTTGGCTACAAAAGTGGAGAAAAATGTACCCTGAATACTGCTGTCCAGAATTTTAAATGAAACAATTGATGCAGAAAATAGAATGGCAGTTCTTCAAAAAATTAAAAAAATATAAATGCTACATGACCCACCAATTCCACTTCAGGGTATATACACAATACAACTTCAAATAAGGGCTCAAGTATATATTTGTATGTCCATATTTATAGCAGCAATATTAAAAATACTCAAAAATGGAAGTAACTCAAGTGTCCATCAATAGTAAATTGAATTAGCAAAATGTGGTATATATGTAAAATGGACTAATACTAAGTGTTAAAAAAGAAGGATTCTGACACACGTTACATCATAGAGGAACTTTGAAGATATTATGCTAAATGACATTAGCCAGTTGCAAAATGGCAAATGCTGTTTGATTCCACTTAAGGGAGGTCATCAAAAGCGTTAGAGACAGAAAATAGGATGATGTTGCTTTGCAAGGGCAAATTAAGAAGTTTTGTTCAAGGGGTACATACAGGGTTTTAGTTTTGCAAGATGAAAAGAGTTCAGAAGATTATTTGTACTTTTTATGTACTTTTCAAACCTAGAATTTCAATTTGATTTCTTTTATAATTTCTATATCTTCATTGATATATATTGTTTGATACAACATTTTCTTCATATCTTTCTTTACTTCTTTAGTCATGCTTGCTCTTGTTTAGTTCTATGAGCATAGTTATAATGGTCCTTTTGAGGTATTTTTCTACTAAATCTGTGCTCTCATAAACAGTTGTGTGTTACTCTTTTTTCCCCAGTGTGTGTCATACTTATACTTTCATATTTCTTGGCATGATAGAAAGAAAGAAAGAAGCAAAGAAAGAAAGATGATTTCTTTTAAAAGATACTGGACATTTTAGATAATATATCTAATCTGGCTTTGCTGGTTTACTCCCCACCCCAGGAGCTAATTGTTACTATTAGCTGGTTTATTTTTTACTAACAGACTGGCTTATTTTAGTGAAGTCTTCCTTTCCATCTTCCTTCAGACCCTCCCCCTTCCCCTTCTGCTCCAGTCCCTGTCTTAAACCTCTGTTGTTGCACCCTAGTGTATAACTATCACCTCTCCAGCATGGCAGTGATATTGGTGAGCTTCTCCTTCCCAATTTGCCCCAACACACTAACTTGATATATTTGTGGCTGATCCCTCTATTATTTTCTTAGATGATTTGTTATTCTACATCCCAATCTAATCAAACCATGATGACTATAAAGAATAGTTTCTGAGGTCCAATTCATTTTTTAAAATAATTTATTTTTTATTGAAGGACAATTTCTTTACAGAATTTTGTTGTTTTCTGGCAAATCTCAACATGAATCAGCCGTCAGTTCAGTTCAGTTGCTCAGTCGTGTCTGACTCTTTGTGACCCCACGGACTGCAGCACGCTAGGCCTCCCTGTCCATCACCAACTCCCAGAGCTTACTCAAACTCATGTCCATCGCATTGGTGATGCCATCCAACCATCTCATCCTCTGTTGTTCCCTTCTCCTTTCATGCTTTCAATCTTTCCCAGAATCAGGGTCTTTTCCAATAAGTAATTTCTTTTCATCAGGAGGCCAAAGTACTGGAGTTTCAGCTTCAAAATCAGTCCTCCCAATGAACATTCAGGACTGATTTCCTTTAAGATTGACTGGTTGGATCTCCTTGCAGTCCAAGGGACTCTCAAGAGTCTTCTCCAACACCACAGTTCAAAAGCATCAATTCTTCAGTGCTAAGCTTTCTTTATAGTCCATCTCTCACATCCATACATGACCACTGGAAAAACCATAGTCTTTACTAGATGGACCTTTGTTGGCAAAGTAATGTCTCTGCTTTTCAATATGCTATCTAGATTGGTCATATCTTTTCTTCCAAGGAGCAAGTGTCTTTCAATTTCATGGCTGTAGTCACCATCTGCAGTGATTTTGGAGCCCCCCAAAATAAAGTCTGTCACTGTTTCCATTGTTTTGCCATCTATTTGCCATGAAGTGATGGGACTGGATGCCATGATTTTAGTTTTCTGAATACTGAGTTTGAAGACAACATATTCACTGTCCTCTGTCACTTTCATCAAGAGGTTCTTTAGTTCTTCTTTGGTTTATGCCATAAGGTTGATGTCATCTGCATATCTGAGGTTATTGATATTTCTTGTGGCCATCTTTTTCCCAGCTTGTGCTTCATCAAGCCCAGCATTTTGCATGATGTACTCTGCATATAAGTTAAATAAGCAGGGTAACAATATACAGCCTTGACACACTCCTTTCCCTATTTGGAACCAGTCTGTTGTTCCATGTCTAGTTCTAACTGTTTCTTGACCTGCATAAGGATTTCTCAGGAGGCAGGTCAAGTGGTCTGGTATTCCCATCTCTTTCAGAATTTTTCCACAGTTTGTTGTGATCCACACAGTAAAAGGCTTTGACAGAGTCAATAAAGTCATAGGCATGCATATGTCCTCTCTCTTTTGAAGCTCCCACCCATCTCTCTCCCCATCTTATACTTTTAGGGTGATACACAGCCCCTGTTTGAGTGTCTTGAGCCATACAGCAATTTCCCTTTGGCAGTCTATTTTACATATGTTAGTGTAAGTTTCCATGTTACTCTCCATGAGGTTCAATTCAATATTTGTTCTGACACCCGGAAGGCTCCTCCCAGCTATCTGATTCCCCAATTCTCTTCTTCAGACTGTGCAGTTTGTAGTCTAGACTGTATCTTCATTTAAATAAGAAATCTCCGCTAATTGCCTTTCACCATGAACTCCCCCACTGTTCTTGAGATTATTTTTCGGTTTGAACTTTTTCATTCTCTGTTGCAAACCAAGGCCTTTCTTTTGGGAAGAGAAAGAGAGCTGCATTACCACCTGCTTCTCCCCCCAACCACTGAATTGAAAGTGAAAGTCCCTCAGTCGATTTCAACTCTTTAGGACCCCATGGACTGTAGCCTGCCAGGCTCCTCTGTCCATGGAATTTTCCAGGCCAGAATATTGGAGTGGGTAGCTGTTCCCTTCTTCAGGGGATCTTCTCTACTCAGGGATCAAACTCCTGTCCTCCACATTTCAGGTGATTTCTTTACCTTCTGAGCTACTAGAAAAACCCAAGAGTACCAGAGTGGGCCGACTATCCATTCTCCAGCAGATCCTCTGAACCCAGGAATCAAACCAGGGTGTCCTACATTGCAGGCAGATTCTTTACCAGCTGAGCTATGAGAGAACCCAAGCAAAACGTTTGAGCTAGGATTCTGGATCCAGAGATGCCATCACATCAAGCTTCTGTCTGAGTAACCCTGATGAAGAAGATGACACTGATGGAGGGTCTGCAAGTCTCCAGATGCCCTCTCAGCTGGCTTCTCCTGGGGAGGAACCACCACTGCACAAGATGGGCAACGGCAATTGGTGCTTTAGTATTCTCAGCCTGCTGTGCCTGAGGCAAAGCCTTTCTTCCATGAGTGGAGCCTGTGTGGAAGAAGAAAGCCCAACTCTTGGCCACACTAATCTACCCAGGACTTGACCTCAGAAACAGGTTTTAGGGGGAAGGATGAGAAACACTGATGCCCTGTTTCCTCCTTGAACAAAAGGAAATGAGGAGAGTGGAGACCCACTTTCTTGCCGCTGCTGCAGACAGAAGTGGAGTCTCTTGTAGAGCTGGAATGGGAAGAAGAGAGAGTAGGCTGGAGTCAAATGCCAAACTCTAACTTCTTTTGCTGGAATTTCATAGATTTTCTTGAATTGATATTTCTTCATTCATTGTCTTTAGGTTAATTTCAGAAGGTTTTAAATGGTTGATTTTGATTCTTTCCACCATTTTAACTGGGAGCAGTTCAGCAGACATCTATAAGCTGCCTCTACAGCTATCAATCTTCTGCTGCTATGGTTTTGACTTTTGCTGAATGTTGTAGAAATTTAATCATATAATATGAGTCTTCTCAGAAATTAATATTTTACTCAGAAATATGTACTTAACATTTATTCAAATTTTGATAAATTATTTATAAAAGTGGACAATATTTCATTGAATGAATGAACTAAAATATTTTCATCCATTCATCTATTAAAGGGCATGTGAGTTATTTCCAATTTTTGGTATTTGTGAAGCAAGGCAATTTAATTACAGGTTTCTATGGGGACATAAGTTTTAAAATCAGTATTGTAAATATTTAAGTGTATAATTGCTGAATTTTATGCTAAGGCTACATTTGCCTATTTTAAAGACTACAATATTGACTTCTAAAATTATTGAACCATTTTGCATATCCACCAAAAATGAATGAGATTTGTTGTTACTCCCTAACCTTATGATCAATTGGACTGGCATGGAGAAAGAGAATCAGTAAGATACAAGTGTAGGTATATGTGTATACTAATAAGATATGTGTTTATAATAATGTAAATATAATATCCTATATACATCACATATATTTTCATATATCTATAATAGCTAATGGGCTTCCCTGGTGGCTCAGAGGTTAAAGCGTCTGCCTCCAATGCAGGAGACCCAGGTTTGATCCCTGGGTCGGGAAGATCCCCTGGAGAAGGAAATGGCAATCCACTCCAATATTCTTGCCTGGAGAATCCCATGGACAGAGAAGTCCATGGAGTCGCAAAGAGTCAGACACGACTGAGTGACTTCACCTTCATAACAGCTTATATATTATTTCAGTCAGTTCAGTTACTCAGTGGTGTCTGACTGTTTGCAACTCCATGGACTGCAGCATTCCAGGCTTCCCTGTCCATCACCAACTCCTGGAACTTGCTCAAACTCATGTCCATTGAGCTGGTGATGCCATCCAACCATCCCATCTTCTGTGCGTGTGTGTGTGTGTGTGTGTGTGTATCTTATATGTAGAAGTAAAAGGTATATCTTTTATACATGTATTAGATGGATATATATATATAATAGATTAAAATAATCCTTATTTTATGTATAAATACATATGTGATATGTATTTATATATATACAGATAAATATATATACACACACATATATATATATATAGAGAGAAAGTCTATTTTAAGGAATTGGCCACAGGATTATGATGGCTATAGGTATAAGTCCATGAGGCATGCAGAAAACCTGGAATTCAGGTAAAAGTTGATTTTGCAATCTTATTTCTGAAATGTTCAAGGTTGGTAAGAAACTTAGGGTTTCTATCTAGCATTCTTGAGCCTAAATTTCTTCTTCTCCAGGAAACTGCAGTCTTTGTTCCTAAGGTCTTAAACTTATTGGAAGAAGTGGATCCAATCCATGGAGGGTAACCTGCCCTACACAACATCTACTGAAAAAAAAAAGGCGGGGGGAGGGGGCCTCCCTGATAGCTCAGTTGGTAAAGAATCTGCCTACAATGCAGGAGACCCTGGTTCAATTTCTGGGTCAGCAAGATCCACAGGAGAAGGGATAGGCTACCCACTCTAGTATCCTTGGGCTTCCCTTGTGGTTCAGCTGGTAAAGAATCTGCCTGCAATGTGGTAGACCTGGGTTTGATCTCTGGAAAGGTACCCACAAAGGAAAGACTACCCCGTCCAGTACTCTGGCCTGGAGAATTCCATAGATGGTATAGAGTCGCAAAGAGTTGGACACGACTGAGCGACTTTCACATATGTGAAAAATATCCACACAGAATCCTTTAGTGTGAAAGTGAAGTGAAGTTGCTCAGTGGTGTCCGACTCTTTGTGACCCCGTGGACCACCAGGTTCCTCCATCCATGGGATTATCCAGGCAAGAATACTGGAGTTGGTTGCCTTATTTGGCTAAACAACTTGGCACTGCAGCTTAGCCAAGTTGACAAGAAATTAACTGTCACACTGGATTTGCTTTTAGCTTTTCTATTAGGTATATAGTAACATCTGATTATTATTTAAACTTGCATTTCCTTAATAACTTCTTTCAGATGCTTTCATAGGCAGTTGTGTGTTGCTCTTTTTCTTCAAGTGCATGTGTCATACTTTCATGTTTCTATGCACACTACATAAGCTTTTAAGAAACTGGGCATTTTAGATGATATGTTATATCAGATCTGGTTACTGTCTGCCACCTTAAAGAGAATATTTTACACTGTTCTCTATGATATGTGTTTTACATGTAATCACTGATTTCATTCTCAGAACACTCATTTGAAATAGATAGACTAATTGCAATTATATTTCAGAAGAGAAAGTGAGTATGCAAGTGTTGATGAAACTTGTCTTGGGCTTCATAGATGATGATCATCCTGTGCTCCACAAAAGTCACCCACATAAGGAAAGGCACTGCATGAGAGAAGGAGAGTGAGGTCATGGAGAGAAAGTCAAGAACTTGTTTGTAAATATGCTGCATTTCAGAAAAAAATGTTTCCATAATCTTTTACTAAAAATATTTTTTTTACTGTATTTCTCAGGGGAAGCTAGGTTTTGTTATAAACATCAACTCTCAAATCCCCAATGGAATATTACTCAGCCACTAAAAGGAATGAAATATGGTCATTTGCAGAGACATGGATGGAGCCAGAGTCTGCCATACGGAGTGCAGTAAGTCCGAAAGATTAAAAAATATATATTGTATATTTATACATACATGTGGAATCTAGAAAAATGGTATGCTGCTGCTGCTGCTGCTGCTAAGTCACTTCAGTTGTGTTTGACTCTGTGCGACCCCATAGACAGCAACCCACCAGGCTCCCCCTTCCCTGGGATTCTCCAGGCAAGAACACTGGAGTGGGTTGCCATTTCGTTCTCTAATGCGTGAAAGTGAAAAGTGAAAGTGAAGTCGCTCAGTCGTGTCCGACTCTTTGTGACCTCATGGACTGCAGCCTACCAGGCTCCTCCATCCATGGGATTTTCGAGGCAAGAGTACTGGAGTGGGATGTCATTGCCTTCTCCGAGAAAAATGGTATAGATGATCTTATTTGCAAAGGAGAAAGAGAGACACAGACATAGAGAACAAATATATGGGTACCAAGGTGGAAAGAGGGCTTGGAATGAACTGGTGATTGGGATTAACATATATACACTACCATGTGCTGTAAAGCACAGGAAGTTCAGCTCAGTGCTCTGTAGTGACCTAGAGGGGACATAAAAGAAAAATGGGAAGTTCCAAAGAGAGGTGATATATGTAAAATATGGCTGATTCACTTCAATGTGCAGCAGAAACTAAATATTGTAAAGAAATTATATTCTGATAAGTAAAAAATAAAGGCACTAAGATGCAGCTACTATGGAGAACAGTATGGAATTTTCATAAAAAACTAAAACTAAAACATGATTCAGCAATTCTACTTCTTGGTACATATCTGAAGATGAAAATTCTAATTCAAAAAGATGCATGCACCCCAATGTCATAGCAGCACTATTTGCAATAACCAAGACATAGAAGCAGCCTATGGATTAAAGATTTACTGAGCATGGCCCCACCCTTCAGAACAAGACCCAACTTCCCCCATTGTCAGTCTCTCCAATCAGGAAGCTTCCATAAGCCTCTCATCTTGATTCAGCAAAGGGCAGACATAATGAAAACCACAGTCACAGAAAGCTAATTAAACCGATCACATGGACCACAGCCTTGTCTACTCAATGAAACTATGAGCCATGCTGTGTAGGGCCAACCAAGATGGAGAGGTCATTGTGTAAAGTTCTGACAAAACATGGTCCAATTGAGAGGGGAATGGCAAACCACTTCAGAATTCTTGCCTTGAAAACCCCATGAAAAGACAAAAAGATATAATAAAGAAAGATGAACTCCCCAGGTCGTTAGGCGCCCAATATGCTACTGGAGAAGAATGGAGAAATCATTCCAGAAATAATGAAGAGACAAAGCCAAAATGAAAACAATGCCCAGTTGTGGATGTGACTGATGATGGAAGTAAAGTCTGATGCCTGTAAAGAACAATACTGAGTAGGAACCTGGAACATTAGGTCCATGAATCAAGGTAAATTGGAAGTGGTGATACAGGAGGTGGGAAGAGTGAATACTGACATTTTAGGAATCAGTGAACTAAAATGGACTCGAATGGGAAAATTTAAATCAGATGACCACTATAGCTAACACTATGGGCAAAAATCCCTTAGGAAAAATGGAGTAGCCCTCATAGTCAATGAAAGAGTACAAAATGCAATGCTTGGGTGTAATCTCAAAAATGACACAATGAACTCTGTTTGTTTACAAGGCAAATGCTTCAATACCAGAGTAATCCAACTCTATGCCCCAACCACTAATGTCAAAGAAGCTGAAGTTGAATGAGTCTTTGAAGATATACAAGTTCTTCTAGAACTAACAAGAAAAAGAGATGTCCTTTTCATCATAGGGGACTGGAAGGCAAAAGTAGGAAGTCAAGAGATACCTGGAGTAATAGGCAACTTTGAACCTGGAGTACAAAAAGAAGCCAAAGAAAAGCTAACAGAGTTTTGCCAAGAGAACACACTGGTCATAGCAATCACCCCTTTCCAACACAAGAGAAGACTAACACATGAATATAACCAGATGGTCAATACCAAAATCAGATTGGCTATATTCTTTGCATCCAAAGATGGAGAAGATCTATACACTCAGCAAAAACAAGACCTGGAGCTGACTGGGGCTCAGATCATGAGGTCCTTATTGACAAATTCAGACTTAAATTGAAGAAAGTAGGGAAAACCACTAGACAATTCAAGTATGACCTAAATTGAATTCCTTACGATTAGACAGTGGAAGTGACAAATTGATGAAAGAGATGAAATCTGATGGACAAAGTTCCAGAGGAACTATCGACAGAGTTTTGTGACATTGTACAGGAGGCAGTTTTCAAGACCATCCCCCAAAAAAGAAATGCAAAAAAAGCAAAATGGTTGTCTGAGGAGGGCTTACCTGAGGAAAGAAGAGAAGACAAAGGAAAAGGAGAAAAGGAAAGATATACCCATCTGAATGCAAAGTTCCTAGGAATAGCAAGGAGAGATAAGAAAACCTTCCTCATTGATCAATGCAAAGAAATAGAGGGGAAAAAAATAGAATGAGAAAGATTACAGATCTCTTTAGGGAAAGGAAATTAGAGATACCAAGGGAACATTTCATGCAGAGATGGGTACAATAAAGGACAGAAGTGGTATGACCCTAACAGAAGCAGAAGATATTAAGAAGGGGTGGGGAAAATACACAGAACTATACAAAAAAGATCTTAATGACACAGATAACCACTATGGTGTGATCACTCACCTAGAGCCAGACATGCTGGTGTGTGAAGTCAAGTGGGCCTATGGAAGCATCACTACGAACAAAGCTAGTGGAGGTGATGGAATTCAAGTTGAGCTATTTTTAATGCTAAAAGATGATGCTGTGAAAGTGCTGCACTCAATTTGCCAGCAAATTTGGAAAACTCACCAGTGGCTACAAGACTGGAAAAGGTCAGCTTTCATTAAAATCTGAAAGAGAGGCAATGCCAAACAATATTCAAACTACTGCATAACTGCACTGATCTTACATGGTAGCAAAGTAGTGCTCAAAATTCCCCAAGCCAAGCTTCAGCAACACATGAATTATAAATTTCCATAAGTTCAAGCTAGATTTAGAAAAAGCAGAGGAACCAGAAATCAAATTGCCAACACACCCATTGGATCATATTTAAAACAAGAGACCACCAGAAATACATCTATTTCTGCTTTATTGACTATGCCAAAGCCTTTTACAACATGAATCACAACAATCTGTGGAAAATTCTTCAAGAGACAGGAATACCAGACCACCCAACCTGCCTACTGAGACATCTGTATGCAAGTCAGGAAGCACAAAACAATAGACTGGTTCCAAATTGGGAAAGGAGTAAACCAAGGCTGTATATTGTCACTCTGCTTATTTAACTTACAAACTGCATCACGTGAAATGCTGGGCTGGATGAAATACAAGGTGGAATCAAGATTGCTGGGAGAAATATCAATAACCTCAGATATGCAGATGGCACTATCCATATGGCAGAAAGTAAAGAGGAACTAAACAGCCTCTTGATGAAAGTGACAGAGGAGAGTGAAAAAGTTAACTTAAAACTCAACATTCCAAAAATGAAGATCATGGCATACAGTCCCATCACTTTATGGCAATTAGATGGAAAAACAATGGAAACAGTGACAAACTTTACCTTTTTGTCTCCAAAATCACTATAGATGGTTACTGCAGCCTTAAAATTAAAAGATGCTTGCCCCTTCGAAGAAAAACTATGATAAACCTAGACAGCCTATTAAAAAACAGAGGCATTACTTGACTGACAAAGTTCCATCTAGTCAAAGCTATGATTTTTTTTCCAGTAGTCATGTATGGATGTGAGAGTTGAACCATAAAGAAAGCTGAGCACTGAAGAATTGATGTTTTTGAATTGTGGTGTTGGAAAAGACTCTTGAAAGTCCCTTGGGCTTCAAAGAGATTCAACCAGTCCATTCTAAAGCAAATCAGTCCTGAATGTTCATTGGAAGGGCTGGTGCTGATGCTGAAGCTCTAATACTTTGGCTACCTGATACGAAGAAGTGACTCATTGGAAAAGACTGTGATGCTGGAAAGATAGAAGGTGGGAGGAGAAGGAGACAACAGAGGATGAGATGGTTTGATGACATCGCTGACTCAATGAACATGAATTTGAGTAAGCCTTGGGAGCTGGTGATGGACAGGGAACCCTGGCATTTGCAATCCATAGGATTGCCGAGTCGGACATGACTGTGCAACTGAACTGAACTTAACTGAGAAGCAACCTAAATGTTTGTCGACAGATGAATGGATAAAGATGATGTGGTACATACATACAATGAAATATTACTCATCCATTAAAAAAGAAAAATGATGACAGTTACAGCTATATAGATGGTCCTAGAGATTATCATTGTAAGTGAAGTAAGTCAGAAAAAGACAACTATTAAATGATGTCACTAATATTTGCAATCTAAATAAACAAGATACAAGTGAACTTATTTCCAAAATAGAAAGAGATGCACAAGCATAGAAAACAAATCTATGGTTACCAAATGGGAAAGGAGTAGGGCTAACTTCAGAGTTTATGATTAACAGATATGTACTAGTATAAATAAAATAGATAACCTACAAGGACTGACTATATAGCACCAAGAACTTTATTTAATATCTTGTAATAACCTATGATGGAAAAAATATCTGAAAAATAACACACACACACACACATATATATATACACCTGAATCACTTTGCTGCACATCTGAAACAAACACAACATTGTAAATCAGTTCTACTCAATAAAACAAACAAACAAAAACCTCCATGACTAATACCACTAGGGTGAATATTTGCTGCAGGCATGAGCAGTAATCCAGGGCATTGTTCTTGGTGAGGGGGTGAGCAGTCCCACCCTTTTCACTGCTGGGGCTCCAGAAGGTCAGTCCATATGCATACTCGTCACTGGGGGAGGGAAGAGACACAGGAGCATCTGATTTAGCTGGATGTGGCATGTATCATCTTCTTTCAAAGCTCAGCGGCTGGAACTTGTTATTGAGTCCTACTCAACGACAGTAGGACTGGGAGGTGCATGAGGGCGTCTGGAAGGCTGGATCACCAGCTCTTTCGGCAACAATGGAAGGGGATACTACTTTTATATACTTGCTTAAAGACTAACACATAAAAAGAATTTAAGCTCATTTTTATATAACAATTGGTTTAATTTCTTGATGAGATTATTTTGAACTTTGTGTTTAATATGCTATCTACACATATGGCCTTTTATGATTAAAGGATCTCTGGTGGAAAATTCTTCTGATATCACTCACTGAGATAAAGAAAAGGGGGGTATAAAATTACAATGAACACAAAAACACTAATCTGAATGTCTTCTTATCAAATAATATAGAAAACAAGGTACCGATTATTCAGAGGAACTGGATCCTGAAAAACAACTGAATACTGAATACAATTCACTTTTAGTTATACTTACGGGCTTACATAAAGTAAGGGGAAACTCTAAAAGGCAAAAATAATCTGAATGAAAACAAGAGCTGCTGAAAGGAAATGCCAACATGAATTATATAAGCAAGAGACTAAGCCATGGGTCAACAGCAAACTGACAGAGGAAAACTTGAAATATTTTTAAAATAACTAGAGATCCTGAAAGTTGGCCCAAGCAGTCTCGCTTGGGTTACGCTCTGATTCCAAACATAAGAAAATGTTCCTGGAGGAAACCAGCCACAGTTTTTGTCCCTAGATTACCACAGATCAATTTCAAACATAAAAGATTAGAATAAATGATTCTATGTAAACAGGGAAAAAAGCCACTAAAGGAAAGAGTCAACAATATATTACAGAGTTAGTTATCAGATACAGAATGCAAAATAACTCTAACTGAAAATATTAAAAAATATAGCACAAAATACAAACTTGAAAATCTCCAAACATAAATAGAGCATTAAACATTTATCTCAGAGCTCATAAGGAAAATAGTGGATTGATGGATATAGGTAAGGATATAATCCAGGATGAATAAAAAGCAATGAGAGAATGTAAGAGAGGTTGATATAAAACCCAAAGAGAATGTCACACTGATATTTGAACAGGAGTACAAGAGAGAGAATGAGTCGAGGTGATAATTGATTAGATAGAAGACTAACAATTTCCTAGAAATTATTAAAAAGTACAAATTCACAAGTACAAAGTCTTATGTACGTAATAAGACAAAGAAAAAAAAAAAAGAAAAAAACAAGAATTAAACCAGAAATTCTTAGACATATTTTAGTTAAATTATAGACAAAATATCAAAGAAAAGGAAAAGTTAATTGAAGCAGATCATGAGAAATGATAGACCATTTATAAAGAAATGCCAGTGTGAAAAGAAACAAGTATACAAGTGCAAAAATAGAAGATGATAAAAGGTTGAGTAACATCTCCAGGAGGCAGTTAAGGAATAGTTGTGTACCTCGAATTGTATATTCAGCAGAGTAACTTTTAAAGAGACAAAACGAAATGAAAATGTTGTCAGAGGAATATAAATAAACAGACATATATTTCTAAAGTTTAGAGGTTGAACTTAACAAAGAAGAAACATAATTTCTGCAAAAAAGGTAAAACAGCAGTAAATCTAAACAAACATTGTCTATAAAGAAACATTAGCAATAAAAGGGTAACATTAAGAGGATTAAATTAAAATTGTTGTCAATAGTAACATGTAAGATGTGAGTATAATGTTAAAATGTCATAGGTACTCACTGAAATTTAAGAATTATCCACTAAAATGATAGAAAAAGAAATTGAGTGAATTGGTTCCAAACAAGCTGTTGGAAAATATAAACTAGGGAAACAAAAGTTACATTTATTTTTAAAAGGTTAAAAAAGAGGTAATAAAATTATATCAAAGCAAAAAGAAAATTATATATATATATAATATATAATTTGTGTGTGTCCTTAAAAATACAAATGATCTAACTTGTTTCAATATATATATGTGTGTGTCTGTGTGTCTGTGTGTCTGTGTGTGTGTCCTTAGAAATACAAATGGTCTAACTTGAGGTTTAAAGAAAATTTTCAGATAGGGTACAGGAAAATTTTATTTATATAATATTTTTAAGTGACATAATTAAAGCAGAAGCAAATGACCACCCAATACTATGTACAAGAGAATTGGGAGCAATACTAAGTGAAATCGTCCAACCAGAAGATATGCATACTCCCATTTCTTTAGAATGGATATGTAAACTCAGGTAAAATGAGCAAATGCAATAGCCAGAGGTATCTCACAAACACAGTGTTTGATATAAACTAGGCACAAAAGAGTACACATTTTGTGATCCCATTTATATAAAATTTAATTGTTGATCAAACTAGGGTGTGAAGTCCTGATAGTAGTTAACCCTGGAGCATGGGTGGTCATTGAAATGGGGCACAGAGTGTATGCCTAGATACTGGCAGTGTTCTGTCTGGTTGCTTCCTTTTAATCTATGTTGAGGTTGCTGGGATGTATTGAGTCTGTAAGAAATTATCAAGCTTAAGATTTGACTAGTGTATGTTTTGTACTTCAATAAGATGTTTAAAAGTGTCATGAAAGTTTGAATTAAAATTGTGTGTACATGTAATCACAACAACAACAAAAAACAACCTCAGATGTATATTAATATTATTAGACATTAGACAAAAAGACACAAGACAAAAGTATCATTGTGAGATAAATACATTGAGAGTCTAAAAAATCATGAAACTTGCTTTATAGCAAGTTGCAACTGAAGCTGGCAAACCCACTATCAATTTGGGAATTCTCAATTGATTTTAAGTATTGAAAGTTCAATGTGATTAAGCATTAGAAATATATTTTGCATAAGAAAATTAATGTCTTGATTTATTGAAATAATATAGTTAGAACCCTGTACCCATGTGACATTTACAAAATTTAACTTTCTTACTAGGCAATACATCAAGTGGCCAAAAATGGAAATATTTCTATTAATTAGTCTACATTGTAATTAAATTAGAAGTTTATTAAAGAGAGAATAAATGCAAATTTCCTTACAATAAAAGGAAAAAATGCTTTTAAATAACACATAGATATAAGAAGAAATTACAGTGGAAGTGTAACAGCATGCTTGTAACTAAAAAATAATAAAAGAATACATCAGTACTTGTGGAACTCAGCTAAAATGAATCTTAAAGGAAAACAAAAGCATTAAATACTACATAAGGAAGTAGGAATGAAGCAATGTGTTTGTGAGCTAAGCATGTTTTAAAAAAATAACAGAATAGGTACAAAAATAACTGATGATTGGAAAAATGGAGAATGTTAAAATTGAAAACTAATCACAAAAGTTAAATCAAGAAGTTAAAAGACAAACCTCTACCAAGATGGATGGAGATGAAAGAGCAGAAGGAAGAGGAGGAGGAGATATAGGAGCAAAGATCAGTTCTACAAAGAATGAAAAATGGGAAACAGCATAAGACCTTCAGATGCTAATATTTTAATGAGATAATAGATACCAAATACTTTCACAATTTTGCCAGAATAGAAAGATTCTAGAAAAATATAATGTTCTAGAAGTTTCATAATTTTCAAAAAGCTGAGTCAGTAGCTACAAGTCATCCCATGAAGCAAATAATAGTATCAAATAGTTCAAATTGAGTTCCACCAATCTTGAATTATTGCATTATTGGTCCACTTCTTTCAACAACAACAACCACAAAAGCAACAATTCACTCCATGAGACCGCTAAAAGCACACTGACAGAAAATTGTAGAATGAATACTACTTATGCTTCTACATTTCTCAAAGTACATAGAAGAACACAAATACAATTCTATTGTCACTTAATAGATAACTCTTTGATCACATACTGTGTACTAGCACTGTTCTAGTGTTTTGTACAAAAGGCAGCTCCATGTGTCACAGCAGTTAATGGGCCAGGTATGGCCCTCAGTTTAGAGACCAGAGGCATGAGCATCCGGGCAAGGGCATGTCCTGCTTCAGGCTAGAGAGGACAGAAGTAGGGACGGAGTCTAGATGGACTATCTTGGAGTTCACACCGATCAGGACACTCTCAGGTGGTCAGTCACCGTTTATCCCTCTAACACAACTTAAAGTAATAGATTTTATCAATAAAATAAAGCTAAGCACCATTACTATTTATACTGATGGTAGGGAAACATAGCCATGTGTGGGTAAATTAACAAGTTGGTGCCAGTCAACCTCTCTCACCCTGCATCAAAGTCCTCTTGCCCATGTTCTTTAAACAATGACTTTGCACTGGTTCTGTAACAGTTTTAATCCTTATAACACTATGCATGTGACTCATGAGGTACTCGCTTGATCAGGAGCTACTTTGTCCCTTAGGCCTTTAAGAGCTTCACCCTGAAAGCCCTGACTACTGCTGCACTGGGCTACTTTGGAACAGCATCGTGGTGATGTTATAAGAGGTTATGTTTTGGCTATGTTATGCTTATGTTACAGTAAAGTTATGCCTATTGCTGTGGCTGCTGCATCAATCAGGGGAGAGGCTGTGTCATGGCTGCCATGCCAGCCAGAAAAGAATAAATGTGTCTGCAGTTTCCATGGCTCCTCAAGTCGTTCCTTGCCAAACTGGGGTTCAGTGAACAATGCACACAGTAAGATAACAGTGAGACAACTGCTGCTGTGAGCAGGATCAGCAGTGCACCATGCTTTACCTGAAATAACAGATTTTAGTTTTTTAATTCTACTTCTTAACATGTTAATTTATATTTTCTTGCTGGCTTATTTTTCAACAGTTTTGCTGTCTTTATTGAGATGGAATAATAACTAAATTAACACATTTTCCAAAATAAGATCGGATTAATATAAAAAATAGATTGCTCTAGAAAGCAGATTCAATAATTACATTAGGAGAATAATTGGCTCATTAATGTGCCATTCTTATAGTAGTCTACACAAAACCACCATAAGTAAATATTTGTGCAAATGACTTGAGCAGTAAAATCTGACATATTAAAAGGCACTCTTAATAGCTTGTAATGCATCTGTCAAATCACTTCTTCATCTATTGTCAGAATATCTTCAAATCTATAAAACTCCAGGAATTGAGAGTGAAAGACAGGGATGGGGTTGCAGGTGAGAACAATGCCATTATAACCATGCAGATATATTTGTCCTGTGAAAGACAGATTTGAATTGATTTCCTATTAGCACTGTAAAAGTATATGGTTCAATTTTTTAAAGATATTTGAATTATGCATAGCTCTCAGGATATTTTCAGGTCATCACCTTGAAATAAAATACAAGGCATTTGGCCTAGCATCTCTTTTCTGTAAAATTGAGTTACTTTTTTGAAAGCATTGCAATGATAGCGTCATTTTCTTTACATTTTTGGACTTTACATTTTATAATGAATATTTCTGTGTGTATGTCTTGGAATTACTACATTAAGGTCAAGTGAATATACCAACCAACAAAGAGGAGTCAAATCAATACAATGTCTGATTTTACACATTTTAAAGGAAATATATTTTTCTATATTCACACAGAATATAAACACGGAGAACTAAAGAAGAAATACCTCATTTGTATCCATGAAGATGAAGAGCAATTAGATGGTTGATCAGATATAAGCATATTTCCATCAGTGATGTTTACACAGATATTCAGGGTCTTTTTCACAGATCAAGTTGAAGGATCAGTTCAGTTGAGTTGCTCAGTCGTGTTGAACTCTGTGACCCCATGGAAGGCAGCACACTGGGCTTCCCTGTCCATCACCAACTCCCATGCTTAATCAAACTCATGTCCACTGAGTCAGTGATGCTGTCCAATCATCTCATCCTCTATTGTCCCCTTCTCCTTCCACCTTCAATCTTTCCGAACATCAGGGTCTTTTTAAATGAGCCAGATATCTGTATCAGATGGCCAAAGGACTGAAGATTCAGCTTCAGGATCAGTCCTTTCAGTGAATATTCAGGACTTATTTCCTTTAAAATCAGTTGGTGGGATCTCCTTGAAGTCCAAGGGACTCTCAAGAGTCTTCTCCAACACCACAGTTCAAAAGCATCAAATCTTCAGTACTCAACTTTCTTTATAGTCCAGCTCTCACATCCATACATGACTCCTGGGAAAACCATAGCCTTGACAAGGCAGACCTTTGTTGACAAAGTAACATCTTTGCTTTTTAATATTTTGTCTAGCTTGGTCATAACTTTTCTTCTAAGGAGCAAGCGTCTTTTAATTTCATGGGTGCAGTCACCATCTGCAGTGATTTTGGAGCTCAAACAAAGTTTGACAGTATTTCCCATGAGGTGATGGGACCAGATGCCATGATCTTTGTTTTCTGAATGTTGAGCTTTCAGTCAACTGTTTCACTCTCCTCTTTCACTTTCATCAAGAGGCTTTTTAGTTCCTCTTCACTTTC
This sequence comes from Oryx dammah, assembly GCF_014754425.2. NCBI lineage: Eukaryota > Metazoa > Chordata > Mammalia > Artiodactyla > Bovidae > Oryx > Oryx dammah. Next base: position 3,429,511 of record NW_024070202.1, on the reverse strand, counting down.
TGCCATAAGGATGGTGTCACCTGCATATCTGAAGTTATTGATATTTCTCCTGGCAATCTTGACTCCAGCTTGTGCTTCTTCCAGCCCAGCATTTCTCATGCTGTACTCAGCATATAAGTTAAATAAGCAGGGTGATAATATACAGCCTTGACGTACTCCTTTTCCTATTTGGAACCATGCTGTTGTTCCATGTCTAGTTCTAACTGTTGCTTCCTGACCTGCATATAGGTTTCTCAAGATACAGGTCAGGTGGTCTGGTATTCCTATCTCTTTCAGAATTTTCCACAGTTTATTGTGACCCACATAGTCAAAGGCTTTGGCATCAGAGGGCAGACACACTGAAACCATAATCACAGAAAGCAGAAATAGATGTTTTTCTGGAACTCTCTTGCTTTTTCCATGATCCAGCAATTGTTTGCAATTTGATCTCTGGTTCCTCTGCCTTTTCTAAAACCAGCTTGAACATCTGGAATTTCATGGTTCACGAATTTCTGAAGCTTGGCTAGAAGAATTCTGAGCATTACTTTACTAGTATGTGAGATGAGAGCAAATGTGCAGTAGTTTGAGCATTCTTTGGCATTGCCTTTTTTGAGATTGGAATGAAAACTGACCTTTTCCAGTCCTGTGGCCACTTCTGAGTTGTCCAAATTTGCTGACATATTATGTGGAGCATTTTCACAGCATCATCTTTCAGGATTTGAAGTAGTTCAACTGAAATTCCATCACCTCCACTAGCTTTGTTCATAGTGATGCTTTCGAAGGCCCACTTGACTTTACATTCCAGGATGTCAGGCTCTAGGTGAGTTATCACACCATTGTGATTCTCTTGAGGATCTTTTTTGTATAGTTTTTCTGTGTACTATTGTCACCTCTTCTTAATATCTTCTGCTTCTGTTAGGTCCACACCATTTCGGCCCTTTTTTGAGTCTGTCTTTGCATGAAATATTCCCTTGGTATTTCTCATTTTCTTGAATAAATCTCTAGTCTTTCCCATTCTGTTGTTTTCCTCTATTTCATTTCATTGATTGCTGAGGAAGGCTTTCTTATCTCTTCTTGCTATTCTTTGGAACTCTGCATTCAGATGGGAATATTTTTCCTTTTCTCCTTTGCTTTTCACTTCTCTTCTTTTCACAGTGATTTTTAAGGCCTCCCCAGACAGCCACTTTGCTTTTTTGTATTTCTTTCCCATGGGGATTGCTTTGATCCCTGTCTCCTGTACAATGTCACAAACCTCAGTCCATAGTTCGTCAGGAACTCTATCTATCAGATCTATTCCCTTAAATCTATTTTTCACATCCACTGTATGATCATAAGGGATTTGATTTAGGTCATACCTGAATGGTCTAGTGGTTTTCCCTATTTGTTCAATTTCAGTCTGAATTTGGCAATAAGTTGTTCATGATCTGAGCTACACTCCACTCCTGGCCTTATTTTTGTTCACTGTATAGAGCTTATCCACATTTGGCTGCAAAGAATATAATCAATCTGATTTCGGTGTTGACCATCTGGTGATGTCCATGTGTAGAGTCTTCTCTGTGTGCTTCTCTTGTGCTTTGCCAGTGCAGCTGTGAAGAGGTACCCCACATCCAAGTTAAGAGAAACCCAAGTAAGACGGTAGGTGTTGCAAGAGAGCATCAGAGGGCAGACACACTGAAACCATAATCACAGAAAACTAGTCAATCTAATCACACTAGGACCACAGCCTTGTCTAACTCAATGAAACTAAGCCATGCCCACGGGGCAACCCAAGATGGGCCGGTCATGGTGGAGAGGTCTGACAGAATGTGGTCCACTGGAGAAGGGAATCGCAAACCACTTCAGTATTGTTGCCTTGAGAACCCCATGAACAGTATGAAAAGGCAAAATGATAGGAGACTGAAAGAGGAACTCCCCAGGTCAGTAGGTGCCCAATATGCTACTGGAGATCAGTGGAGAAATAACTGCAGAAAGAAAGAAGGGGTGGAAGCCAAAGCAAAAACAATACCCAGTTGTGGATGTGACTGGTGATAGAAGCAAGGTCCAATGCTGTAAAGAGCAATATTGCATAGGAACCTGGAATGTCAGGTCCATGAATCAGGGAAAATTGGAAGTGGTCAAACAAGAGGTGGCAAGAGTGAACGTTGACATTCTAGGAATCAGTGAACTAGGATGGATTGGAATGGGTGAATTTAACTCAGATGACCATTATGTCTACTACTGTGGGCAGGAATCCCTCAGAAGAAATGGAGTAGCCATCATGGTCAACAAAAGAGTCCAAAATGCAGTACTTGGATGCAATCTCAAAAATGACAGAATGATCTCTGTTCGTTTCCAAGGCAAACCATTAAATATCACAGTAATCCAAGTCTATGCCCCAACCAGCAATGCTGAAGAAGCTGAATTTGAATGGTTCTTTGAAGACCCAGAAGACCTTTTAGAACTAACACCCAAAAAAGATGTCCTTTTCATTATAGGGGACTGGAATGCAAAAGAAGGAAGTCAAGAAACACCTGGAATAACAGGCAAATTTGGCCTTGAAATGCAGAATGAAGCAGGGCAAAGACTAACAAGAGTTTTGCCAAGAAAATGCACTGGTCATAGCAAACACCCTCTTCCAACAACACAAGAACATACTTAATCTCAAAATAAAGACAATAACAAAACCACACTTTCAGTTAACATGATACAACCGTACTGTGTAAAGTGAAAGTGTTAGTCATTCAGTCATGTCTGATTCTTTGCAACTCCTTGGACTGTAGTCCACATGACTTCTCTGTCCATGAAATTCTCAAGACAAGAATACTGGAATGTATTGTCATTCCCTTCTCCAGGGTACCTTACAGATATAGGGGCCAAACTTTCCTCTCTTATGTCTCCTGCATTGGCATTCAGTTCAGTTCACTTGCTCAGTTATGTCCGACACTTTGTGATCCCATGAACTGCAACACACCGTGTTTCCCTGTCCATCACCAATTCCTATAACTTGCCCAAACTCATGACCATTGAGTAGCTGATACCGTCCAACTATCTCATCCTCTGTAGACCGTTTTTCCTCCTGCCTTCAATCTTTCTCAGCATCAGAGTCTTTTCTAATTAGTCAGTTCTTTGCATCAGGTGGCCAAAATACTGGAGCTTCAGCTTCAGCATCAAGTCCTTCCAATGAATATTCAGTACTGATTTCATTTAGGATTGACTGGTTTGATCTCCTTGCAGTCCAAAAACCCTCAAGGGTTTTCTCCAACACCACATTTTCAAAAGCATCAGTTCATCAGTGCTCAGCTTTCTTTATGATCCAGCTCACACATCCATACATGAGTACTGGAAAAACCATCGTCTTGACTAGATGGACATTTTTTGACAAAGTAATATCTCTGCTTTTTAATATGCTGTCTAGCTTGGTCATAGCTTCTTCTTCCAAGGAGCAAGGATCTTTTAATTTTGAGGCTGTAGTCATCATCTTCAGTGATTTTGGAGCTCAAGAAGATAAAGTCTGTCACTGTTTCCACTGTTTCCCCATCTATTGGCCATGAATTGATGGGACCAGATGCTGTCCTCTTAGTTTTCTGAACGTTGAGTTTTAAGCAGCTTTTCATTCTCCTCTTTCACTTTCATCAAGAGCCTCTCTAGTTCTTCTTCACTTTCTATCATAAGGGTAGTGTCATTTGCATATCTGAAGTTATTGATATTTCTCCCAGCAATCTTGATTTCACCTTGTACTTCATCCAGCCTGGCATTTCACATGATGTACTCTGCATAAAAATTAAATAAGCAGGGTGACAATATACAGCCTTGATGTACTCCTTTCCTGATTTGGAAGCAGTCCATTGTTCCACGTCCAATTGTAACTGTTGTTTCTTGACGTGCATACAAATGTCTCAGGAGGTAGGCCAAATAGTCTGGTATTCCCATCTCTTGAAGAATTTTCCACAGTTCATTGTGATCCACACAATCAAAGACTTTGGCATAGTCAATAAAGCAGAAGTAAATATTTTTCTGGTACTCTTGCTTCTTCTATGATCCAACGGATGCTGGCAATATGACCTCTGGTTCTTCTGCATTTTCTAAATCCAGTTTGAACATATTGAAGTTCACAGCTCATGTACTGTTGAAGCCTGGGTTGGAGGATTTTGAGCATTACTTTGCTAGCCTGTGAGATGAGTGCAATTGTGCAGTAGTTTGAACATTCTTTGCAATTGCCTTTCTTTGGGATTGGAATGAAAACTGACCTTTTCCAGTCCTGTGGCCATGCTGAGTTTTCCAAATCTGCTGGCATATTGACTGCAGCCCTTTCACAGTATCATCTTTAAGTATTTGAAATATCTCAGCTGAAATTCCATCACCTCCACTAGCTTTGTTCGTACTGAAGCTTTCTAAGGCCCACTTGAATTCATATTCCAGGACCCCTGGCTCGAGGTGAGTGATCACACCATCATGGTTATCTGGATCATGGAGATATTTTTTGTATAGCTCTTCTGTGTATTCTTTCCACCTCTTCTTAATATCTTCTGCTTCTGTTAGGTCCATACCATTTCTGTCCTTTATTTTGCCCATCTTTGCATGAACTGTTCCCTCAGTGTCTCTAATTTTCTTGAAGAGATCTCTAGTCTTTCCCATTCTGTTTTTTCCCCTCTATTTATTAATCACTAAGGAAGGCTTTCTTATCTCTCCTTCCTAATCTTACACCTCAGATGGATGCACCTTTGCTTCTCTCCTTTGCCTTTAGCTTCTCTTATTTTCTCAGTTCTTTGTAAGCACCACTTGGGAACCCCTGTGTATAGCTGAAAATGTACTAACACTTCCCAGAAGAGGAACAAAAGTCTTTGGATGATGTTTACTCTTCTCCTTGGTAAATCAAAAGTACAATATAATATGAAAACCGTAAGATTCTTAAATACGATCACATAAAATCAACATATCTTATGTTACTCTATAAGGGGATAAAGAAGAAACAAACAAACAAAGGAAAAAAAATGGACATTTAAGTCTTATGCATGTTCATAACAAAATAAGGAGGAAATGTTCGTGACAATTACTGTCTTCATTTCTGAAATGGGTCATGTGTTTGTAGCTGGTATTTATAACTAACTTCCTTCATAACTCCCCTTTGCTTCAACAAGCAGCTCACTTGTCATACTTCTTTGTCTGGTAGTGTAACGCAGCCCTACATTCATGAATGGTCTTGGCCACTAGCAGTCCTTTCTGGATTGGATTGCTGTAGCTTTCTATTGATCTTAACCACAGGGCATGATAACACTAAGAAACACTCTCAGGATCTTGTTTTCCAGACATCCACTTCCTTACCTCTATTGTGGAGTAGCCATCCAATTTCCCCTGGTAGCCAGGATCAGTACCCAAGCCAGCAGTACCCAACTTTTTCACTTGTTGATTCATAAGCATGAGGAATCCAAAGTGGCCTGAGAGAATTCTTCATTTCTGGTTCAGCTGAGACTTTATCATGTTTTTTATTCCTTTGTAACAGGACATCTAGGTTACCAAAGCTTACATTAATGAGGAGAGGAAGCAGTGCTTGTGCTGGTAGGGGACCAGGGGTAATGGTGAGTGATGCCCCTCCCATTTCCACCCAGTGAGTCCTGGACCCATCAATCCTGGATATTGGAGAAGAAACACATTTTGGATGATGATTTAAAACACATAATGTCTCCTGGAGAATATCTCCCCATCTCTGCAAAGTATTTCCATTGGCTAAGATTACAAATAAATCTTAAAAATGCCAATTTAATTTATCTCAAGGCAGCTCCTTCAGGATAGTGGAAACATAGTAAGAATAGTGAACTCTAGGAGCAGAAGCTCAATGCTATTCCTCATTTGGTGTGAAATTAGTTATCAGAAACAGTGTAACATTAAATATCATAAGGAGTCTATAAATTCAGATAGTAGTGTTGGCAGAAACATTGTGTTTGGGGAAAACAAATTCATATTGTCTTCCAATAAAAACAAAATGCTTCCTGTTTTTGGATGGAAGGAGTCCAGTGTAATAAACTTGCCACCAGGTAGCTGGCTGATCACCCTAGGAAATGGCATCATATGGGGGTCCCAGTGTTAGTCTCTGTAGCTGGTAGATTGGGTCTCCAGCAGTGATCACAGCCAATTCAGCCTTGGTGAGGGGCAGCCCGTGTGACTGGGTCTGTGCTTAATCTCCATCTCTGCTATCATGGCCACTTTGTTCAGGAGCCCACCAGGTGATAACAGGGGTGGCTGAGAAAAGACAGATTTGTATCCACTGAGAGGTCATACTGTTCACTTGATTATTAATATGTTCCTCTGTTGAGGTTGGTCACTGGTGAACAGCGAACAAGCATCTTCACATTTTTGTCCACTCAAAATGCCTACTTTACATTTTGTCCACATTTTTGTCCATTCTGAGTGAACCAAAAACCTACATGCCTCTTCCTCAATCTTCCTTGTAACCAGTCTTGCAATCTTATCCTTTCCATGGATGTTTCCCTGACTATCTAGATAAACCATTGGTCAGAGTCAATGAGTCAGCATAGAATTGTACATCTGTTAATTTTTCCTTTCATGCAAAATCAACAGTCAGATGCAGTGCTTGATGCTGTGTCCACTAGGTATTTTTCCTCACCAGTGTCCTTCAAGGTTGTCCCCAAAAGGTGTCACGATGCCTTTGCTGTCCACTTTTTTGTTACTGTCTGCATGGTGTACAGAATCATATGTAAATAAGGCCTGAGTCTTCTTTTCTTCTGTAAACTGGTCACAAGGAGAGCCCCATGAAGTTCTGGGAGAAGTTCCCCATGAGGCTGGGAGAGAGAAAAAAGTGTAATAGGAGAGGAGTCCATGGGTCTTTGGGCCACCTTTTCTTGTGACTTGCTTGTGCTTCCTCATGTGTTGCTAATGGTAAAGAACTCACCTGCCAATGCAGGAGAAGTAAAAGACAGCGGTTTGATCCCTGGGTCAGGAAGATCCCCTGGAGAAGGAAATGACAACCCACTTCAGTAATCTTGCCTCAGAAATCCCATGGACAGAGGAGCCTGGTGGGCTACAGTTCATAGAGTCACAAAGAATCAGTCACGACTGAGGACCCACACATACATTGCTTGTGCCTTCACGGTCTGCTCAAGCCTGTTCACCCACACACCTCTTTCATTTGGTATTAGAGGGCTACTCCACCATTGACTTTATGGCTTCTTGGGTTAGATAATACCCATGTTCATGGTGGGCGTCTCAGGTCATGTGGTCACCTCGTAGGCCATTGTTAAACATTAAACCTCTATCAAGGCCCAATAGCAGACCTCAAACTGTGTCTTAAAAAGAGTGTAGATATCTGTGGAGAGTGGCAGGGCTTAGCTCCAATCTCAAAACAGCCTGTGCTGTGATTCAGCTGCAGGAGATAAGGGCTCCACACAGCATCTCTACCTGATGTTGATGCTGAGGTACTCTTTGGTCTGCTGATCTTGTGGCTCAAGAAGCAGAGCAGCACGCCCAGCAGTCTGTAGAGCCTACCCTTGCTCTGAGTCTCACTCAACACTAGTAGCTTTTACCTAGCAAGGTGAAAGAGCTGGATTAACATACCCAAATGAGGAACATGTCACCTCCAAAATCTAGAGCCCCATGGGTTATTAATGTTTCCTTTTTGGCTTTGGAAGAGCCTTTGAAACAACTTACCATTCACTGTAAAAGGGACATTATAACATACCCCACCCTAATTTTGTACCAAAATCTGTATTAGGGCAGGTTCGGCAGGTTACAGTCAATGGGGTTTCAAGAGTTGGGCACAACTTAGCATCTAAACCACCTCCACCACCCCAGAAAAATCAGAATCTATCTATCTATCTACAGAGAGAGAATAAGAAATTGGCTCGCATAATTATGGGGGATGGCAAATCCAAAAATATGCAGTATTTTCCATCAGGCTGGAAACCCAGGAAAGCTAACAGATAATTCCAGTCTGAATTCCAACACTGTGACGCCCTAAGACAGCAGATGGTGTAGGTGAAATATGAAAGTTCACTACTTGAGAACTCTCTCTGCTTAAGACTTTTGTTCTCTATGTCCTTCAACTCATTGGATGAAGCCCACCCACATAAGAAAAGTGATCTGCATTACTCAGCATTACCCAACTCATTGATTTAAAGGTCAATCTCATCCAAAAATACTCTACTAGTTAACATTTAGATGAAACCGTCTTAATAGACAACCTTCATGATGAATTTTAGAGATTTTTAAAGGTTCATTTAATGAAATAGAATAATATATTTTATATACAAATCACGTGTGTAACACCGTGAAATATTCTTTCTAGTGGAATCCTATAACAATATGAACTATTACTGGAGTCAAACTTTTTTTTCCATTATTTACATCTTACGTCTAGTTCTTCAGTTGTTTCTGATAAGTCAGGCCTTTATAAGCTATAAAAATATATTAATTATATATTTATTTGCTTTGCTTTCCCCTTCCTTCTATCCTTTCATTATTCTTTCCTCTCTTTCTGTGTTTTATTTTTCCTTTCCCTGCAATTATTCTTAAAAACGATGTAGCTCCTTAATAAACTGACACTTTTGGCTTTGCAGTATTAAAAATTGCTGAGAACTTGTTAGAAATGTGAAAATCTCAGATCATTCCCCAGACCGAATGTATAGAATCTGCATCAAGGAGATTTATATACACTTTAAGATGGGAGAAAAAAATCAATGGATTTAATAGTTTAATGATTCCAAAGAATATCTGTCTCTGGATTCTGGGCAGGACCCAAATGAAGCAGAATGGAAGGAGAATAATTGATAGATATTGATCTTTTATTATAATATTCAAGTCTCCCAATGATTGAGAACAAGTGATGTAGACAAATTCTTCATTAGAGAGAAGAAATGGTGAAAATGTGTGACTTCTCTACATATTCACTGATATTTATGTAAAGACCAGAAATACACATAACTCAACTTCAGTTCAGTCACTCAGTCATGTCTGACAATTTGCAACCCCATAAGCTACAGCAAGCCATGGTTCCCTGCCCATCACCAACTCCCAGAGTTTGCTCAAACTCATGTCCATTGAGGCTGGATGCCATCAAACATCTCATCCTCTATTGTCCCCTTCTCCTCCTGCCTTTAATGTTTGCCAGCATCAAGGTCTCCAATAAGTCAGTTCTTCACATTAAGTGGCCAAAGTATTGGAGTTTCAGCTTCAGCATCAGTACTTCCAGTAAATATTCAGGACAGATTTCCTTTAGGATGGACTGGTTGGATCTCCTTGCAGTCCAAGGGACTCTCAAGAATCTTCTCCAACACCACAGTTCAAAAGTTTCAAGTCTTCATCCCTCATCTTTCTCTAGAATCCAACTCTCAAGTGCATGCATGACTTCTGGAAAAACCATAGCTTTGACTACATGGACCTTTGTTGCAAAGTAACATCTGTGCTTTTTAATATGCTGTCTAGTGTTCTTGTCTGGAGAATCCCAGGGACAGGGAGCCTGGTGGGCTGCCATCTATGGGGTCTCACAGAGTCGGACACAACTGAAGCGATTTAGCAGCAGCAGCAGCAGCAGGTTGGTCATAGCTTTTCTTGCAAGGAGCAAGTGTCTTTTAATTTCATGGCTACAGTCACCATCTGCAGTGATTTTTGGAGCCCCCCAAAATGAAGTCTGCTTCTTCTTCCACTGTTTCCCCATCTATTTGCAATGAAGAGATGGGACCAGATGCCATGATCTTCATTTTCTGAATGTTGACTTTGAAGCCAATGTTTTCACTGCCCTCTGTCACTCTCATCAAGAGGCTGTTTAGTTCTTCTTCACTTTCTTCCATAAGGGTGGTGTCATCTGCATATCTGAGGTTATTGATATTTCTCTTGGTAAACTTGATCCCAGCTTGTGCTTCATCCAGCCTGAATTTTCATATGATATACTATGCATATAAGTTAAATAAGCAGGGTGACAATATAGAGCCTTGACATATTCCTTTTCTGATTTGAAACCGGTTTCTTTTTTCATGTTCAGTTCTAACTGTTGCTCCTTGACCTGCATAAAGATGTCTCAGGAGGCAGGTCAAGTGATCTGGTATTCCCATCCCTTGAAGAATTTTACACAGTTTGTTGTGATCCACACAGTCAAAGGTTTTGGCACAGTCAATAAAGCAGAAGTAGATGTTTTTTTCTGGAACTCTCCCACTTTTTTGATGATTCAATAGATGTTGGTGATTTGATCTCTGGTCCTCTGCCTTTCCTAAATCCAGCTTGAATGTCTGGAAGTTCACGGTTCATGAACTGCTGAAGCCTGGCTTGGAGAATTGTGAGCATTACTTTGCTAGTGTGTGAGATGAATGCAATTGTGCAGTAGTTTGAATGTTCTTTGGCAGTGCCTTCCTTTGGGATTTGAGTGAAAACTGACCTTTTTCAGTTCTGTGGCCACGTTGAGTTTTCCAAATTCGCTGACATATTGAGTGCAGCACTTTCACAGCATCATCTTTTAGGATTTGAAATATCTTAGCTGGAATTCCATCATTTCCCTTAGCTTTGTTCGCAGTGATGCTTTCTAAGGCCCACTTGACTTTGTGTTCCAGGATGTCCAGTTGTAGGTGAATGATCACACCATTGTGGTTATGTGGGTCATGAAGATATATATATATATAGCTCTTATGTGTACTCTTGCCATCTCTTCTTAATATCTTCTGCTTCTGTTAGGTCCATATTGTTTCTCTCCTTTTCTGTGCCCATCTTTGCATGAAATGTTCCCTTGGTATCTCTAATTTTCTTGAATAGATCTCTAGTCTTTCCCTTTCTATTGTTTTCCTCTATTTCTCTGCATTGACTGCTGAGGAATCCTTTCTAATATGTCCTTGTTATTCTTATGAACTCTGCATTCAGATGGGTATATCTTTCCTTTTCTCCTTTGCCATTAGCTTCTCTTCTTTCCTCAGCTATTTGTAAGCCCTCCTCAGACAAACATTTTGCCTTTTTGCATTCCTTTTTCCTGTGGATGGTCTTGACCCCTGCCTCCTGTACAATGTCATGAAACTCCATCCATAGTTCTTCAGGCACTCTGTCTATCTAACAACTTACTGTAGGTAAATTCTGATTGGTAGTGTGAGAGATAGAAAGAGGGAGATGGAGAGAAAGAAAAATATTTAAGTGAAATAATACCAGCATGGAAAGTCCTATAAAAACAGAGAACTAAAGATAGAAGTTAATCTCACAAGTGCCCAGAATGGCATCATAATATCCAAAGAAAATTCAGTTCATACTGTACTAGAGACAAAGATACGTGATTAGGTTAAGAATCCCTTCACAAAAAGGATTTTGTATTTCTTTTTGAATTTTTATAACTACATACAAATTAGAGCATCATCAAATTGCCTTGTTCATTCATATGAGTATATATAAAATGGAACTTAATTATTTGATAGGCATCTTATTGATAAAACATATATCTAACATCAGCTAGATATTTTAGCTCCTTTAGTTGTAAAGTCTAGGGTTCTGAAAAAAGAATCATCCTTTCTGCACTTGTACATTGCCTTAAATTTCACTCTAAACCATTTATGATCTCTGCTGATATAATTCATGTCAACATAAATGTTTCTGGTTTCATTTTATATAGCTCAACATCACAATATAATTTCTTGATCTTGATTTCATTTTAGAAGAGACGGAGGAGAGGCTTTATATGTACATATTTTTAGAATGAGTGCTTCAGAGGCTCAACATGTCTCTTTTTCCATGTGAGACTTTGGTTTGAAGAGTGGTCACATAGCAATGCATACAGAGATTTATTTTTCAGTTTCTAATAAGTGATTTATTGTCCACAGGCACATTTTCAAGCATTATTCTTTCAGCAATGGAATGATTTATTTCTATAACAAACACTTTTCTCTTGCAAAAGTTAAGAATAATAACATGTTATTTCTTTTAGCAGAAGAGCCTTCTTCACCTCTGCCTGCAGAATGTAAATTATTTCTAATCCAACTTACCCACCAGATAAGCATTGCCTTTGGTATGTGAAAGATCATCATTTGAAAATTAAAACCCTCACAAATACTCTGGAGTTAAATAACCTAGAATTGAGATTTTACATCAAGAAACAATTGTGTTTAAATAATATTTTTAAAAATTTCAACTTTTTAAATAGATATTTTGCCAAGATCATAACAAACCACTCCAGCTTTTAGGAGACTGAAGCTTAGGCAAGTGAATGCTGAAAGATCTAGTTATCCACATTGACTTAATCCTGTTGATCTTTGCAAACTCTTGTAACATAATTTTAAATCTAGATTATATTATTGGCTTTGTATACTAATGCTTTCAAATGTATAACATTCATAAACTTGATTAACAAATCATAACTTTTCATTCTTCAATTTGAACACATCTGTAATTAATTTGTAGTTTTTGAGAAAAGAAGTAAAGAAAGAGAGTAAGTAAAGGACAGGCCTTGAAATCAGACAGGACTGTATGTAAACTTAGCTATGGCTCTTATTTGCTGAGTGATTCTACATGCTAGTTTATTTCTTTGAGCCTTTTTTTCCACAGTAGCAAAATATTGTAATTAGCGACTATCACCTAATGGGCTAGCATGTCTAGAGAACTTGGATTACAAAGTTGCTTAATGAACAATAGCATTGATTCTTAGCAAAATAAAGTGCAGTGAAATGCTGAAAGCTATAGGAAAAACTATATGTGAGAGAAGGAAAAATGGAGAAGAATATGATGATTCTGTATGTCTGATAAGAAATCAAGGTAAAGATAAGGTTGCATAGAGATTACAGACAATATTGAGGAGTTCAAGCAACATCTGATCTACTGCTTGTCTAAGATCAAATACTTCTGAGCTTTGCTTCTCTTCAGATTTACCTAGAGATTTTAAAAGGTGCCTATACTTCCACATTAACCTTCTAAATCCTGAGTTTTCTTATCAGAAGTAACTAGCAAAATTTAAGTAAATAGATGCATATTGACACTGTATAGTAATATTTCAGAACCCCTACCTTTAAAAGATGTTAAAAGTTCTGGAGATAAAGAAAGAAAAAGTATAATACTCAGGGAACAGAATGTATCAGATTTCTAAAAGCAACGCTGGAAGCCAAGTCAGTGGGACAGTGCCATCATATATAGACAGAAAATTATTTACAACTTAGATATCTAGTCAAACTCAGCCACGCATGAGCATAGAATAAAGAATCCTCAAGATGTAAGATCTGTAAACATTTCCCTCCCTTCTTTACTTTTCTAGAAAACTATTTGAGATGTTTTCCCCCAAAGGAAGGAATATACCATGAAAGGGGAAGACTTGCTACACCAAAAAAGGGATACTCAACCCATGAGATAAGCAAAGGGAATGTTGGGAAGACAATGAGAAAGGAACCTGAAAGGTAACCCTGCACCAGGCATAGGGGACATTCAGTCCATCCTGGAGAAATTAGTTCAGGAGGAAGAATGAGAGCCATCATCACCACTGCTCTGTCCTTAAATGGTCACTCTACTTGATGAAATTGCTGCAGGATATGCTCCGCATAAACTAAAATGAAAAAGGAGAAACTTCACATACAGAAAATAAGTTATGTGACTTATGATGACAGTAGTAAAGGGAACTCAAAAGTGGAAATCTAGGAGCAAATTTAGAGACTCAAGAGAAGAAGTCTCCAGGAGGAAGACCTCCAAGGATAATTCGGAATTCATGGTTTCCTGAATTTTATTTTGGGAAAATTGTACTGAGAGGATAATTGATGATGTTAGAAGATGTAATATGTACAAAGAAGCTGAAGCAAATAAAACAAACTAGAAAATATTTAACTTCAGGACAAACTGAAAACAAAATAAATGTGATCCATTTATGACAAAATGACAAGTTTTAATAATATAAACACTAAATACTGCTTTAACTCCCAAATTTAATGGCATTATAATAGGAGAATGAGCGGGACAGATAATGGAGTTGGCAATGGCAACAGCTACCCTCATTTACTCTAACAGGGCATTAGTAGACAACACTTAAAATCAGTAAATCCAACAGACAGTAATTTATTGATAACATATATATTTATTAGAACTAAACAGCTAGATCTTAGTTGATAGACTGCTTTTGGAGAGGAAAATATAAGGGGAGGAATGATGCAGTAGAGAACCCTTTAGCTATGAAAGTGTTGTTAATTCACTCAGTAGTGACCAAATGTTTGTGACCCCAGGGACTGTAGCTGGCATGGGATTCTCCAGGCAAGAATACTGGAGTGGATTGCCATTCCTTTGTCCAGGTGATCTTCCTGACTCCGGGATCAAACTCAGGCCTCCTGCATTGCAAGTAGATTCTTTACTGTCTGAGCCACTAGGGAAGGCCCAATAATCCATTATTTTTACAAATTTAACCTTTTAAGCTACTGTGCATGTAATACTTTGATGGAAAAAAATTCAATGAAAATATCCATAATGCAGTTTTTAGGCTCTCAGATGTTACCAGTCTGGCTTCTTTGGCTAATAACAATCTGCTCTAGTGATGCCCAATTGTGTTCACACTTTTACCCTTGTGCAGCAATGTTATGGTCACAAATAGGGAGGATATTAATCACACATGAAACCCTGCTGCTCAGCAGCCCTGTCCCACCATAGAAATTCAGATGGAAACACAGAAGACAAGGCATAGTTGAATTTTTCTGTAGATAAAGAAATTCTTTCTTTTTTCTGCAAACAAGTGGCTGCCTAGCAACCATCATCCTGCACACTGGGAAGACACTAGACCCCACATTTCCATCCAGCCTAATAAAAATTAGAACCTATATCCCTGATTAGTTTAGAATCACTTTACTCCTATCAAATGCCATAGGAAAAGAAGAAAAATATATGTAAGGATAAACAAATACATTAAATTACCTTCAGTGTATAAACATTATTTTTCTTTCTAACTGGTTTAATCATTTCAAGATAATATGTGCAAATCCAATGCTAAGCAATAAGCTGATAATGGAAAGCACACACAGTTTTGGAAGTTAAAGTTGAGTGAATTCCATTATGCTTCACTGCATTATGTTTCATGGCTTTATCCTTTCCACTTGAGTAAATGTACTGTATTCCATTTGGACTTAGTCATGCTGCAGTTTGCCTGTCAGAAAATTTGCATTTCTGAGATCAAAATGAAAGATGTGTTTGAGATTTATTGGAAAAGTGGGTGTAGGAAAGGCTTTAAGTGCTTCTGAGATCATTTGTCTTTTATGATGCTTTGTAAAGAGCTTTGGAAACAAGGTACAAAGCTTCTAGGAGTGTTAGGAGCAAACCTCTAGTTCTGGTGGGTGCAAAATTCCCACTCAATTACCCACACTCCATTAAATCTTTACCCAGAATGAGACATGATTGCTTCTCTTCGGCCTGAAAATAAAGGGCAGAAAATGAAAGAATCTCTATCTCTCTTTTTTCTTTTTTTCTTTCTTAACTTTGGGCATCTGACAACTAATACTCATCAGGGTATTAAACCCCATCAACTTATTTTCTTAATTTATAAAAGTCAATAGTAATTTATGCATCACATGGAGGCCCCTTGGCAGCTTTAGTAAAGCAGAGCTGAATGAGTTCAAGGAACACATATGAAACACTTTATGGCTTGCTTACCCTAAGTCTTTGAGCAGAAATTTTTCTGAAGCAATTTGGCTTCTTTCACAAGCACTCAGCAGTCTTGTTGTGTATTCTTAACTGTTCTACAAACCAGGTTCCTTTCAGTGAATATAAGTAAGTAAGTAAGTAAATAAAGTCGCTCAATCGTGTCCAACTCTCTGCGACGCCATGGACTGTAGCCTACCATGCTCCTCTGTCCATGGGATTTTCCAGGCAAGAGTACTGGAGTGGTTTGCCATTTCCTTCTCCAGAGGATCTCCCCAACCCAGGGATCGAACCTGGGTCTTCCTGATTGTAGGCAGACGCTTTACCATCTGAGCCACCAGAAGTCCAGTGAATATGAAACACTATAATACGTCACTCTGCCTTTAGAAAGTGTTCTCCTTTAAGCAAGAGTTAACTCTTATTTTGCATTAAAATGTTTCTCTCTCCTATCATCACCATCCAAGTTCACTTTGTAAAGGAACTGAACTGTGAAAATGATATAAGACCCAATATAATAGCACAGCACTGCGGGATACTGTAAACATTCATTGCTAATGACAACGTGAGCTCTGAAAGTCAGTTCTTTCTTCTAGACCTAAGGGCAATTGTTAACCTGGTACTTTTGATCTTCTGGGTAAGAATCATTACAGCAAATCAGCGTCATGCCTGGAAAAATGTGGAGATGTGATCTTTTTGTCAGAAAGAGAATAGAAACTAGTGATGCAAGTCCTGTTCCACTTAACTGGTGACTGTGCAGACAACGAGTGAAAGTCATCCCCGGGGAGGGAGGAAAACATATACCAGCTGGAATATTTAAGACTTGCTCTAGCTTTTCATTTCCAATAAAGGGATACAATTACTTTCCAGGTGGCAGAAATTACATTCTCAAATTGGTTATTGCTAGAGGTTTTTTCCTCCTGAAATTCCTTCATGCTCTTGTGCAATAAGCAACAGGCGCCATATTAAACCATGACCCCGAGTCTGAGAGAGCCATTAAGAGAGCTTCCTTAGAACCCTTCATTTACCCTAAATTCTGTTCACCGCAGTGGGGATTCACCATCATAAATCAGTCTGTGCTCAGGACTGCCAGGATGAACAGTATTTCATAATAACTCTTCCTCTATTCAGAAAGCTCTCAATTCTTAGGAGATTTGCAATCACAGTGAAAAGGCAAAGATGTTAATGAGGCCTGTAAATTAAGTGAAAGGAGGATAGTTATGTCCTATCTGGTAATAAAAGTTGGGATGGCTAATATAATTAAGGGAAATACTTTATTGGATTCTGAATTGAATAGAAATATTACTGTGAAGAAGGGTTCTTTTGTTATGTGCCCATTAATTGTGGAGAGGACCCTCAAATCCTGCCTGGGCTTACCCTGAGCATGCCCTTGGCTCTGAGTTTTAAGAGGAGAGAGGGTCTGAATGCAGCCATGGATTGTGCACTCTGCAGAAGGGGCCAGGCTTTACCCTAGAGCTTCCTGAGCAGCCTCTGTTACAGCACTCAGATCATAGTCTTGAAATTATACTATTTCCCTCTTGCTCAGTCACAACACCTGCATCTTTTCAAGATGATGCTATTCACCACTTAGATTTCTTATTGAAAACTTTATCCATGAGCACATGACATGTATTCTAGCCAATGAAAGAAGTAAATTCAGGAAAAGATCAAAAGAAATGAGATTGTCAGGTGCTTTAGCCCTAGTGATGATTCATTCACTGTAAACCTATTATAAATGGTTGAGACCACAAAACTCTCCACAATATCTCATAATGTGGATATATTTATAGAATGCTAAGAGTGCTCTTTGGGTTTTATATTGATTACTTCCTTGTAACCAAACAAAAGCCCCACGAAACAGGTACCATTTTTCCCAATATACAGAAATTGAGATTGAGGCATAGATTATTTCCATACCTTGTCAAATCTACAGCCTCGGATATAGGATGCATTTAGATTTGATCATAAAATTGTCAAACATCAAAGCCCATAATCAGAGTCATGACGGGGCATCAGCATTATTTCCATTTACCCAAGGTTCACTATCTGTACTGGAGCTGGGAGAGTAACATGACAGAAAAACAGAATGGTTATTCTGTCTGGCCTGTGACATAGAAAGTGAAATAATAGAAGCCATCAACACTCCCATGTTCTAAGAAAGCCAGTAAAACAAGGAAGAGTTAGGCAAAATGTAAATGTGTGAAGACCAAAGATATTAGTGTGTGTGTGTGTATATATATATATATATATATATATATATATATAATTCTTTTGAATAAAATGCAGAGAGAAGATGTTAATGGTGATCAAAGTACAGACTCAGCAATGCCTAGAGTTCAAATCTGATTCCCCTTAAAACTAAAATATTGGGCAAATTATTTCATCTCAGTCTCCATTTATTCATAGGTATATTAGGTATAATTTTGGAACTTCATAAGACTGTGTGAAAATTGAATAGATGAACAGATATAAGGCACTGGGAGGGGTGTTTATATAAGCATGAGATGTTTTAGTTTTAGAGAATGCTACAGGAACATTTATTTCTGATAGACCTCTGAAAAATAGAGTTCCTAAAATAATACTTTGTTATTTTATTAGTATTTATTTTATTTACTTAGTATTTTATTTACTGAAATAAAATATTTAGTATTTTATTTACTTTGTCTTTTTGTATTGGCTACTAAATATTAGGACAAAATTTGTGGTACATTTGGATGCGGCCCAACCGTGAGGGGACCTGACAATAATATTTACCCCAAGACTCATGAATAAGACAGCTGTGACTCACTGGGCTGTGAGTGAGACACCTGTTCCTTGTTTATTTTTATTCATTGTATCCCATTGTAATCTATATACCAAACTGAAGTATATAAAACTGATAGGTAGCATCAGTTAATCACCATCACCATCTAGCAAAGACAGGTAGGTCTACATGCAGCTCTGGAAACACTGTAAGGAAAGGTATTATAAGGTTTTTGGAGCATATGCTGTACAACAGTCACTGACGATATAGAGGCCCACCTCCTCATCCCAGACACACATCTGTGCTATGTTACCCAGACCTCCTTGCACCTAGATTGAGTCATGTGACCAGAACTCACCAAAGGAGTAAGAGTGAATATGAGGTGTTAAGAGGCTCAGGCTGCTTCTGAGACTGTGTCTTCTCTATACGGTTCTACACCCATGGAGGGGGGAGCATGACAGAGGGGCTCTTAGCTAAATAAAAGGAGTGGGCTCTGCAAAAGATTCAGTGTCTGAACTCAGGTGTGGACCTGAGCCCCTGACAAACCTAAAGAACTATATATCTTTAATGAGAAACAAAATTGTATTTTATTATTGAGAACTGGGAGTTTGATACAAGACTTATCTTTATTAATGTACTCTATGCTATTTAATTTAACAAAATGAAATTTCATTAATATTTGTTTATTGACATGACTAACTACTATATTCTATGCATTGTGACAGGTCCATGCACCTTCATCATCCACTAGTTCTAGCTAGGAGAATGGTGCATGTGCGCTAAATCGCTTCAGTTGTATCCAATGCTTTGAGACCCTATGGATTGTAGCCCACCAGGCTCCTCTGTCCATGGGATTCTCCAGGCAAGAATACTGGAGTGGGTTGCCATTCCTTCTAAATGGGATCTTCCCAACCCAGGGATTGAGCCCACATCTCCTGTGTCTCTGGCATTGGCAGTTTAGTTGTTTACCCCTAGCACCATCTGGGCAGCCCAGAAGAAGGCTAATGTTTCAAAATATATTGATGGCTGTGAGAAACATCACACAGAATCCAAATGTTGATTAACACAAACACCAATTTGTCCTTTCTGGTATTTATGATTCATAATCAATCAATTCTAAAATGTATATATATTTTTCTCTCTACTGGCTACTTCTGGAGAACCAATTTCCAGTTTCTAGGTTCTCCACTCAGGCTCAGGGCTCTGGTTAGCATAAAGTGAAAGTGAAGTTGCACAGTCATGTCTGGCTATTTGCAACCCCATGGCCTGTATCCTACTAGATTCCTCTGTCCATGGAATTTTCCAGGTAAGAGTACTGGAGTGGGTTGCCATTTATGGCTCAGCTGGTAAAGAATCCACCTGCAATTCGGGAGACCTGGGTTCAATCCCTGGGTTGGGAAGATGCCCTGGGGACATGCTACCCATACCAGTATTCTGGCCTCGAGAATTCCACATACTGTATAGTCCATGGGGTTGAAAAGTCAGACACAACTAAATGACTTTCTGGTTAGCAGAAGCGAAGATATAGAGAATCTTGACCAAAACAATTAAATGGAGTCATCATCATTAAAATTCCCTGTTCCTCCATCTGGTACAAAAGTGCTCCCAACATTTTACTGTTCTTTGCTCTGCTTTTTTTTATCCTCATCTTCATTTACTAAATGACTTGAACCCAGAGAGAAAGAGAAAAATAATAATAATTGTTGGTGGATTTTGGTCTACACAGCAGGAAGTGGTGATGGGAAAGCTTTCCTCCACTTAAACATGAAGCTTGAATTAAATATCTTAACTTAAAAAAAATAGTGTCTTAGTAATAAAATATGTCCTTTCTTGGTTGTGCCCTCAGTTCTTAGATTTTCCTTAGTCAGTCGTGATAGGGTGTGAATGGTCTGAAATTGGATGTTGGCTTCTGAGAACTTATGGTCTGATCCAATTTTTCCTGATGTTTACTGTCATTCTTCTTTAGTGTTATATGACATTATCCTCATTTTTCCCTGTTTCCACTTGAGTGACTCTATAATTTGGCCACGTGATGTGAAAAACCAACTTATTAGAAAAATCCTGATCCTGGGAAAGATTGAAGGCAGAAGAAGAAGGGGAAAACAGGGGATAAGAGGTTGGATGGCATCACTGACTCAATGGACATGAGTCTGAGCAAGTTCCAGGAGATGGTGAAGGACAGGAGAGCCAGAAGTGCTGCAGTCCATTGGGTCACAAACAGTCAGACACAAATAAGTGACTGAACAACAACAAATTTCTTCTGATATATATATATATTTAAATCTCAGGTCAAATCCAAAAGTCTTAATACACTTAAAACACATTTTCAGATATAAATGAAATCAATCTGTTATTAAGAGTATTATCAGGTTACAGGTTTATATGCACTTAGTAAAGTGTTTAACCAAGTTGATTCATATTTTCTTGCCTAAAGAGAATGTCTAAGTTGAAAGTAGTCTCTGAAGAGGGCTCTAGTTTTTGCTCTGTTGAAATCAATACTTTAATTAAAGTCCAGGGCCATAATGATCAGATTAACGGACATGCCTAAAATATAAGATGACAATTTCAGAAATAAATAATATTGACATACTGACAGAATGAGACAGATCTAACAAGCAGAGGAACAATTTGTTTTATAAATTATGTTAAGGTTTTGATGGCAGCCATGTTCATAAATTCATTTTAGTTATTAAAACAAATTAACTTTGCTATTTACATAGGCTCACATGTAAATTCAAGAGGAGTTGTGAAACCATGATGCTGTCCCAAGATGATAGATTTACATTTAATATGTATATTCAAGGCTTAACCACTATCAGGAATTGTAAATATCCTTAATAAACACTTAATGTCAGTGGTCTCATCACTGTGAGTCCCTAGCATTAGTAGAATCATAAATAGCAGGGCTGGGAGGAAAGTTAGATGGCATCCAGTCAATAAAACTATGTTCCAAAATAGATCCCTTTCTCTGACTGCCCCCCCCAACACAATTAATTTCCCAATTCTACTCTCTCTTACTCCACAGTGTAGAAATGTCTAGTCCAACGCATTTCACTGTACTGTCTTGGATTTCATATAAGCCCATCCCTCTCACTAATTGTGAAAGCCTTCAGGGCATAAATATAATGCTTGTATTTACAGTACCTAGGGTAATTTCTGACATATTGGAGAATAATTATTTTTTGAGAGTCATGAGTGAATGTTTGCTTCATATTTTGAAGTCACATGTGATTATTTTTGTTTATTGATATAAAAATAATTTGTATGATATTGCTATTTCCTTCAGATTATTTATCTAAATTAAAATCCTACACTACACATCTAAACAGGATTAGTTTCTAATTGTTATCAATTCCAGTTAATTTTTGGCAATTTCACCTTTATGCAAATAAAAATAAATACATTCTAACACTATAAACCAAGTATAGAATCTCAAAGCACACAAATTTTTTCATATAATTGGTAATGTTTATTTTAAGCTTACTTATCTCTACCTGAATTATCTGTCTCTAACAAAATTGAAAGATTATTTGCCAAAAGTCAAAATATTCTCTGTCTCTGGCAACATCCTGATATTCCACTATTACTATTTTATTTTTTAAAATACAAGATTTTCCTTGCAGGATCTGTTACGTTTTAATAAATACTGTGTGTGCTCAGTCATTCAGTTGTGTCCAACTCTTTGGGACCCCATGGACTGAGGCCCACCAGTCCTTGGGATTGTCCAGACAAGAATACTGGAATGGGTTGCTGTTTCATATTCCAGGAGATCTTCCTGATCCAGGGATTACACTCTCATCTCTTATGTCTCCTTCCTTGACAGGTGAATTCTTTACCACTGTGTCACCTAGGAAGCCCTAATGAATAGCTTGTAGAATAAACTGCAGTTAACTTACTGCTCACCTCATCTGATGAGTAATATATTTAGAAATTTAAGAATATTGTGGTCTTACTTTCAGATACTCCTTGACCACTGGCTGGGAAGTGGTATGCAGACATTGGAGACCTTGTAAATTGAGGAGTTGAGGAATTGTGTAAGATACTGAGAAAAAAAGTAAATTCCTTTAGCTTTTGCAATCTCTGCTAGTTTAGAGCAGTGGCTCTGTTGAGGTGCTGGTGCTACACAGAAAACCATGAGTAGATTACAGTCTAAATATGGAAGAGTTATTCCTGGATGGAACAGACTTTTTCTATAGTATGCAGGGATGGAGTCCAGACATGGTCTTGCTACCTTCTTTCCATGGATGATGAGGAAAGCCAATTCTGAATTAAAGAAAAAAAAAATAAAGATTAACCTCTAAAGCAACCATTTCAACAACAAACAGAAAAGCTGAGGGAGATGAAATTGTCCTGCCAGAACTACCCACATTACTTTTTCCATCCAGGTGCCTGGATGAGGAAAGGATCATGCAAAATTACAGTCACTAGACTTGCAGGTGAGTTTATCTGACAACACTGAGTCAGGCAAGGAGGAAATGCAGGCAGATCTCCTCAATGTGCTCATGGAAAAAGACCTCTTGTCTGTCAAAGGGCAGAAAACAGAAATGAATGAGTAAAAGTATCCAGCTAGGGCTTATGAAAAGATCCTAAAACATAAAAGGAAAAACACTTAAAAAATGAATGTGTTAAATTGAAGTAATGTTTGAGTACATTTGCTTCATTCTACCCCCAATAAAATTATAGAAAGTATACACAATTGAGTATACATCAGCTCTCCAGCTTTTGAGTCAGCCCCTATCTCAAATTAAAATATTGACATCAATGTTCCCTTTCTCACCCTTTCATCATCCCAGGAGTTTGAGGGGAGACTAAATTCCTCTTGTTGATCAATTTAGTAACAATCAACTTCTCTTACTTGTGATCTTACACTATAAAAACACACAAAACAATGATATTTATAGTGTTTAAACTCTCAAGTTAAACAATTAAGGTTTGAGCCAAGAGACACTGGCCAATGGTAAGGATGTATAAATGTGGTGTGTGTGTGTTTGGTTGTTGCAGATTATTTGCTTTACTACAAAAATAATAGATTCTAGAGATGTTCTTTAATTCTTTGGTAAGTATTAAACAATAAACTTGCTAGTATTGCATATATGTCTATGCAGTTACATGTGCATGTACATACACACACACACAGTCTACAATCTACAGATTCATAAAGTGAAAATATGAAACCAAAAAACAAGAAAAATGACAAAAATAAAGCATAGATGACAGTGAGAGGGGAAAAGACTGTATTAATCAATTATAAAATGCATAAAATGCTATTATACACTAGCTGCAAAAGCCACATATAATTTGTTTTTTAATTTTTTTAAAAATTTTAATTAAAAAATTTATGTAAAACAAAATTAATAAGTAAGACAGGCACAACAAATTGGAGAAATGCAGAAAAAATGAGAAGGTGAAGAAAAGTTAATATTACAGTGAAACAAGGCAAAATATTACAAGGCAAAAAAGCAATGTATGGAAAAAATAAAGTGTATTGAGTCCCCAACATTGTATATTAGACACTTTTTTATACTCTGTAAGTAGCATCTGCATCAACATTAATTAAGGAAAAATCTCCAGATTGTCAGGAATGGCTGTCAGCTTTCAAGCTGGGACGGGAAGTTATTGGGCTACAGGGCTTCTTGGCTTGGCAGTCCATCCTTTTCACTTCATTCTTGTTCTCCCCAGGGTAAGGTCCACGGTGGTAGTATACGCTTCTTTTGTGTACTTTCCTATCCCCAGAACCTGGAAGGCCACCTGGTAAAGGAAAGAATGGTCCATGATTGTTCCTTGAGAATGAATAGAAGAGTAAACCTCTCCACAATTCTCTTCTGTTTCTGTCCGTCAAGTTCACCCCAAGTCACTCCCATCCCTTCTACGTTCCTGCACTTGGAGAGAGCAATGCTATACTTGAAAAGTATAAGCCCCTCCCCCTCACCAAGTCCCCTGCACGATAAACACCTGGCTTTGTGACTCTTTGCCCCAGAATGTGGATTTGATTCCTGTTAAAAATCTCTTTTTCCTCTCCTTTTGTACTTTATCTCCATTTGTCTTTTCAATGTCTTATATAAAAAATAATTGTATGGTCAGGCCACTCAAGATCAATTTTCTCTTGCTCTCTGTACCTCCCCAGCCAGAGCAGTGCCTGCTTCACCTGCATCCTCTGCACATGAATGACCTTCTTACATACCCAGGCCAGGCCCAGCTGGTAATCATTCTGATTAAAGGGACAGTGTGGGGCATGGCCCTCTTCCTTGATAAGTAATGAGTCCACCTGAACTCAACTCCCTGATAACTGGTAATCTCCCCTTCTTTTCTGAGAGCTAAGATTGCTGCCAAGCACTACCCACTATCCTCTGCATGCAGCAGAGTGTCACTCCAGGACCCTGCTTCAGATGTGTAAGCTCCCCTACCCATTAAATAATTGATGTCTTTGTTGTTGACTCCAAGCTCTTTCTTCCATCTTAAAGCTGGGAGAGCACAGGCCTTGAAGGCCTGCAGGGTACAACAAGAACACAGCTAGATTTTCTCCCTTAAACTGAGATGTTCTTTCAAAGGCTGGATTTAACTAATATCTTTACATTATTTACATTTATTTCTTATTTAAATTAAATTATTTTATTTTAGTGCAATTTTAGATTTATAAAAAATTTGGAAAGCAAGGATAGACACGAAAAAGTTTCCTTATTCTCCCTTGACACCTGCACAATTTTTCTTATTATTAACATCTTGCCTTAATGTTGTATGTTTCTAACAGTTTATGAACTGGTGTTAGCACATTATCATTAACTAAAGCTCATAGTGTACCTTAGAATCCATAATATCTGTTGTAGGTTCAACATTTTTTTCAAAAGTCATATATCTGCTGCCAGAGCTGTTCCATGTCTTTGCTCACAACCCACCAACCCACACCTTAAGAAGGATTGTCCTTGCTCACAATACGTGACCCACCCTTTGCTGCTGCTGCTGCTAAGTAGCTTCAGTTTTTTCCGACTCTGGGCATCCCCGTAGACGGCAGCCTACCAGGCTCCTCTGTCCTTGGGATTCTCTAGGCAAGAACACTGGAGTGGGTTTCTATTTCCTTCTCCAATTCATGAAAGTGAAAAGTGAAAGTGAAGTCACTCAGTCGTGTCCGACTCCTATCAACTCCATGGACTGCAGCCTACCAGACTCCTTGGTCCATGTGAGTTTCCAGGCAAGAGTACTGGAATGGGTTGCCATTGCCTTCACCCATCCCTTAGTAGGAGTTTATATAAATCTTTAACTTAAAGGGTCTTCAGATAAGAAAAGTGAAAGTGAAAGTCAGTCATGTCTGACTTTTTGCAAATAGCTGTGAAGAGAGGTGAAAAGCAAAAGGAGAAAAGGAAAAATATAAGCATCTGAATGCAGAGTTCCAAAGAATAGCAAGAAGAGATAAAAAAGCCTTCTTCAGTGATCAATGCAAAGAAATAGAGGAAAAGAACAGAATGGGAAAGACTAGAGATCTCTTCAAGAAAGTTGGAGACACCAAGGGAATATTTCATGCAAAGATGGGCAAAATAAAGGACAGAAATGATACAGACCTAACAGAAGCAGAAGATATTAAGAAGAGGTGGCAAGAATACACAGAAGAAATGTATAAAAAAGATCTTCATGACCCAGATAATCACGATGGTGTGATCACTGACCTAGAGCCAGACATCCTGGAATGTGAAGTCAAGTGGGCCTTAGAAAGCATCACTACAAACAAAGCTAGTGGAGGTGATGGAATTCCAGTTGAGCTACTTCAAATCCTGAAAGATGATGCTTTCGAAGTGCTGCACTCAATATGCCAGCAAATTTGGAAAACTCAGCAATGGCCACAGTAGACTGGAAAAGGTCAGTTTTTATTCCAGTCCCAAAGAAAGTCAATGCCAAAGAATGCTCAAACTACCACACAGTTGCACTCATCTCACATGCTAGTAAAGGAATGCTCAAAATTCTCCAAGCCAGGCTTCAGCAATACATGAACCATGAACTTCCTGATGTTCAAGCTGGTTTTAGAAAAGGCAGAGGAACCAGAGATCAAATTGCCAACATCTGCTGGATCATGGAAAAAGCAAGAAAGTCCAGAAAAACATATATTTCTGCTTTATTGACTATGCCAAAGCCTTTGACTGTGTGGATCACAATACACTGTGGAAAATTCTGAGAGAGACGGGAATACCAGACCACTTGACCTGCCTCTTGAAAAATCTGTATGCAGGGCAGGAAGCAACAGTTAGAACTGGACATGGAACAACAGACTGGTTTCAAACAGGAATAGGAGTAAGTCAAGGGTGTATATTGTCACCCTGCTTATTTAACTTCTATGCAGAGTACATGATGAGAAACACTGGACTGGAAGAAACACAAGCTGGAATCAAGATTACCAGGAGAAATATCAATAATCTCAGATATGCAGATGACACCACCATTATGGCAGAAAGTGAAGAGGAGATAAAAAGCCTCTTAATGAATGTGAAAGAGGAGAGTGAAAAAGTTGGCTTAAAGCTCAACATTTAGAAAACGAAGATCATGGCATCCGGTCCCTTCACTTCATGGGAATGCCATGAAACAGTGTCAAACTTTATTTTTTTGGTCTCCAAAATCACTGCAGATGGTGATTGCAGCCATGAAATTAAAAGATGCTTACTCCTTGGAAGAAAAGTTATGACCAACCTAGATAGCATATTCAAACGCAGAGACATTACTTTGCCGACTAAGGTCCATCTAGTCAAGGCTATAGTTTTTCCAGTAGTCTTGTATGGATGTGAGAGTTGGACTGTGAAGAAGGCTGAGTGACGAACAATTGATGTGTTTGAACTGTGGTGTTGGAGAAGACTCTTAAGAGTCCCTTGGACTGCAAGGAGATCCAACCAGTCCATTCTGAAGGAGATCAGCCCTGGGATTTCTTTGGAGGGAATGATGCTGAAGCCGAAGCTCCAGTACTTTGGCCACTTCATGCAATGACTTGACTCATTGAAAAAGACTCTGATGCTGGGAGGGATTGGGGGCAGGAGGAGAAGGGGACGACCGAGGATGAGATGGCCGGATGGCATCTCTGACTCGATGGACGTGAGTTTGAGTGAACCCTGGGTGTTGGTGATGGACAGGGAGGCCTGGTGTGCTGCGATTCATGGGGTCGCAAACAGTTGGACAGGATTGAGCGACTGAACTGAACTGATCTGAACTGATACTATACAGTCCTTGGAACTCTCCAGGCCAGAATACAGGAGTGGGTATCAGATAAGGAAGGAAACTATAAATAAACAAACAAAAGAAGAACCTGGAGGGGCCAAGTGGCTAAGAATCTGACAGACCCTGAGTCTCTTTATATGTTGATTTTCCTATATTAGCGTATTAAACAACACACCTGCCCATTGTCCATGGTCAGAACTGGACCTTAAGGATCAAAAAGGATAAAATGGGAGTGGCAGCCCTCTTTCTCAAAAAACCCCTGCCTCTTCCTTTGTAGATTAATCTCTGTGCCTCTCAGCATCTGCCTCACTCCTACATTTGTCTTTACGCTTTAAAATTAAATTACTTTCCCCACATCAGGGAGAACTTGATCTGTGAACTTAGTTCTCACTCCTCCATTCTCTGGCCAGTGAATATAGTTTATGCTGTACGGATCTCGGCTTTGAACCCAAGAGGAAAAAGGACCCTCTCCCTCAAGGCAGAGAGCCTCAGCTACACTAGGGCCTGATCAGTATTCATACAACTTAAAAGTGAAAGAGAAGTCACTCAGTCCTGTTCAACTCTTTGCAAACCCATGGACTGTAGCCCACCAGGCTTCTCTATCCATGGAATTTTCCAGACAAGAGTACTGGAGTGGGTTGCCATTTGGTAACATATCCATCATTTCAATGCCCCATACGATAGTTGCACTGCCTGAAAAAGACTCATTGAGCTCAACTTTTTCATCTCTTTCTGCTCCCCAAGTTTCTGGCAACCATTCATTTTTTTTGCTCTCTTTTCATTCTTTTTTCAGAATGATTCATATTATGTAATATTTAACATTTTCAGGCTGGCTTCTTTTACTTAGTAATACGTATTAAGTTTCTTCCATGTCTTTTCACACCTTAATAGCTCACTTCTTTTTAACACTGAATGTATGCTTTGGTACAGATATACCAGAATTTATTTATTCACTTATCTATTGAAGGATATCTGGTTATTTGGGACACTTATGAATAAAGCTACTATAAAAGTTCATTTGCAAGTTTGTGTATGGACATAAATTTCAACTCATTTGAGTACATGCCAAGGAATACAATGGCTGAATGGTAAGACAATGTTATCTTATGAGAAACTGCCAAACTGTCTTTCTGAGTGGTGTATCATTTTGTATTTCTACCAGCAATGAATGAGAGCTTCTATCACTCCACACCCTCCTCAGTATTTGGTGTTCTCAGTGCTTTGGCTTTGTTCATTCTAATAGGGATGTGTTGATAGTCTGTTGTTTTAATTTACTGCAAGGAGATCCAACCAGTCCATTCTGAAGATCAGCCCTGGGTGTTCTTTTGAGGGAATGATGCTAAAGCTGAAACTCCAGTACTTTGGCCACCTCATGTGAAGAGTTGACTCATTGGAAAAGACTCTGATGCTGGGAGGGATTGGGGGCAGGATGAAAAGGGGATGACAGAGGATGAGACGGCTGGATGGCATCACTGACTCGATGGACGTGAGTCTGAGTGAACTCCGGGAGTTGGTGATGGACAGCGAGGCCTGGTGTGCTGCGATTCATGGGGTCACAAAGAGTCGGACATGACTGAGCGACTGAACCGAGCTGAATATATACAATGTTGAACATCTTTCTGAATCCTTATTTGTCATCTTTGTATCTTCTTTGATAAGATATGTCATAATTTGTCCATTTTCAAATTGAGTTATCTGAGTTTAAAGTGTCCGTTGTATATTTTGGATTCAAGTTCTTTATCAGACATGCATTTTGGTCATATTTTCTCTGAGCCTGTGACTTGGTTTTTCATTATCTTAACAGAGTCTATGACAAGGCAGATGATTTACTTTCAATTGAATCCAACTTAATTTTTTTTTTTTTTTTGTAGATCATGTTTTTATACCTTAAAGTCATTGCTGTGTCCAAAGTTGCCCATATTTTCTCCTGTGTTTTCCACTAGAAGTGTTATCAAATGCCAATTTTCTGTGCCCAATGCACAGTGAGGCCAAACAACACTGAAATGTTGAAGTTTGGAGCAGGGAAAATTTTATTGAAAGGCCATACAAGAAGAAGAATGGCTTATACCTGTCTCCCTCACTCCACCCCCCATCTCAAATGGCCCCCCACCCCAGAAAAGTCTCCAGTTCCTGGAAGGGTTTCAGCAAAACACTTTTAAAGGTAAGGTGACAAAGGGGCATTGTTAGTTTTTGCAGACTTCCTGTTGTGGGATTCCTTTGTTCTTTCATCTGTCCATGTAGGTCAGGTCATGATATTCTTATAAACCTCCAACAAGAAAAATGCTGTTCTCTCTTCTGCAAATGTCTGTCTGTATATGAATGGACTATTGGAGGTGAGACCCCTGAGATTAGGCTTCCTGTATATTTCATGCTATAAGCAATGTGCTTTTACAAAATGTGCAGTGTCAGAATGAGTAAGCACAGGAAAAGAAACATTTAGTATGAAGCTAGATTTGCTCCTCCCTACTGCAGAAGTTTAGAGTTTAGTGTCTTAAATTTGTATCTATAAACCAAATTCAATTAAAGTTTGAGAGAGGGATAAAGTTCGTGTCTCAATTCACTTTTTAGCACGGAAGTGTCTATTTGCTCCAGAATCGTTTGTTGAAAAGACAGCATATCTTATTTCTAAGTTGCCTGTGCCCTTTTGTCAAAGATTAGTTGTCTCCATTTATGAAGTTCTATATCTGAGCTCTTTATTCTGTTCTGTTGATCTACTTGTACATTTTTTATTGCTAAAACATTTCTATTAATTTATATTTGTTTATACTATTTTATTTATATTTATTCAATAGAACTGTCTTTGCCCTGAATCTTATTTTGAAGTATTGTATGAATGTGTCTTCTTTTTAGGATGAATTAAATCCTAAACTAATTTGACCAAACAATGTGTAGAGCTAATCAGAGTATCTATTTCCAGAATAAATTAGCAATCTACCTTATATGTTATTTTTGCCAACTATTTTCTTGCATACTATATTTGAAAACTCAAAATCAATCATCATTACTGTTTTTCACATAGTCAATGCTTAATTTTATGTTTAGGTTATACAGCTTACTAATTCATTACTTACATCATCTCACTCCTGCCATCTGCACCTATTTTCCTCTTTCTCTAGGTATAGCATTTCCTTGTTATTAATAAGCATATATCAGCGATAAATTCTAATAGCTTGTCTTCTAGCAATGTTTTTATTTCACTTATACTTTTGAATGGTAATTTATAAGGGTATAAATCTCGAGAATGTCATTATTTTCTCTGAGAGAACTTACAATTGTCCTCTCATTTCTTCTGAACTCTTGAAATATTCCATCAGTGTAATTCATGGGTCAGCAAGTTTTCTTTAAAGGAACAAAGAGTAAATATTTTTGGTTTTGCAGCCTTCTGGTTTATGTCACAACTATTCTTCTCTGCCTACATTGCACAAAAGCAATCCTCCACAAAATGTTTATTCACAAAAACAGGCTGTAGGTTTATTAACTTCTGATTGGCTGCTATTATTTTTTATTTGATTTATCTTTTGTCACTAATTATAAGATTTTCATTTTGTACATAGAGTTATGAATATTAAATAGATGTGGGTGGTCCAGTGAATATGTGAGAGCCAGTCTGGGTAAGAAAAATGGGGAGGACATAGTAGATCATGATTCTGCTGACTCTGGTATGGTGAGATAGTTGCTGCTGACTTGTTGGGCATCTTTGTGCATGACCAAGTGTCAATTGAAATGAATTGAATCTCATTGAGTAACAGAGTTGATGCTCGTCTACAATTAGAAATGTGACTTCTCTCCCTAAAACCAAGCATATAACTGGTGACTGGATAGGGAAAGGATGGTAAACAAAATGAATAATTGCCTGAATTTAAATTTAAAGTGACTAGGGAGAAAAGTTAAAATTGGCTAAGATTACATATTCTGGCATGAGGCAGATTAGGAACTTAAATTTACTGTGAGATTTCTATTCAGAGCTTAGAAATATAACCTTTCAGATGAGAGATTGAATTGTTTCACACTTACCCTGTTTGATATATCTTCTTTTCAAACATGTATTATACCTCTGTTTTCTTTTACCATTATATGTAATAGAATCAATGTGGCATATTTTAAACATTTCTAATTTTAGAATCGGAACTTTTACATCTGAACCATAATTTCACCAGATGTCATCCATATATCATGCATTCATTCATTCAAAAATAAATCTTAAGAACTAGTGCAAATCTTAGTTCCAGCTCAGGGTAAGTCGTGGCCACAATACCAGTATGAGGGAACACATTGCCTTCCTGAAATTTGACAATTATAGGAAGGAAAAAAGGACTTTAGAAATCACATAGGAAGATAGTTCATGGGTTTAAAGGGAATAATTAAGTTGCTATGGAAATACCTGTGACAAAACCTCCCTTAAGTGGTTTAGAGAATCCAAGCTGGTTTTGAAGTATCAGTTAAATATATCCATATGAAGATGGATTTTATATGAAGATTCATATAAAAATAGAATGAGCTAGATATACCTAGAACAAAAAATGAAATAAATCATGATACAGGATTCACTGAGTAGTTGTAATTACCTCCTTGAAATTTTGATTATTCAGTGACTTTCTTCACAAAGAGATTAACTGACTGAATGCATGTTTTGAATGGACACTGATACAATTGTGTTGTATAACCATTGTGTTATTTAATGCCATTGTTTTAATAACCACCTACAGAGGGCACAGGAGAAGGCAATGGCACCCCACTCCAGTACTCTTGCTGGGAAAATCCCATGGATGGAGGAGCCTGATAGGCTGCAGTCCATGGGGTCGCTGAGTTAGATACGACTGAGCAACTTCACTTTCACTTTTCACTTTCATGCATTGGAGAAGGAAATGGCAACCCACTCCAGTGTTCTTGCCTGGAGAATCCCAAGGATGGGGGAGCCTGGTGGGGTGCCATCTATTGGGTCACACAGAGTCAAACACAACTGAAGCGACTTAGCAGCAGCAGCACAGAGGACACAAGCAGAGGTGAGAAAACCACAAGGATAGTTTGACAGTTTCAGTGAGGGAGAACATGATTGATGTGATTGCTAATTTTGTGTGTCACATTGACTGGGCCATGGTACCCAGATAAGAATTGGAAATTATTCTGGATGTTTCTCTGAGGGCATTTGTGGGTAAGATTAGCATTTAAATCAGTGGACTTTGAGTAAATTGTTTCCCTCCCTGACACCAATAAGCCTCACCCAATCAATTGTTGACCTGAATATATCTACATACTGGTTTCCCTCAAACAAGAAAGAATTCTGCTAGCAAACAGCTTTTAGATCTGCCAACCTATATAATCATGAACTTCTCTCATAGCTCAGTAGGTAAAGAATCTGCCTGCAATGCCACAGACTTGGGTTTAATTATATATATATATGAAACATTGCATTGGTCTTTTTCCTCTGGGAAACCCCAAATAATGTAACTGAATGAACTACACTGTTAATGATGTGGTTTGTGATATGTGAATGTACTTAAAAGATAAGCTTAATTTTATAGTAACTGTAAATTGTATAGGACAGAGCAAAAAACAGGCAAACAGAGAAGATTATAGGTAAGCTGTAGTTCCTTTCCCTGAAATAGGGACTTCCCTGATAGTTGGTAAAGAATCTGCCTGCAATGCAGGAGACCTCAGGTTGATTCCTGGGTTGGGAAAATGCACTGGAGAAGGGCTAGGTTACCCACTCCAGTATTCTTGGGCTTCCCTTGTGGCTCAGCTGGTAAAGAATCTGCCAGCAATGCGAGAGACCTGGGTTTGATCCCTGGATTGGGAAGATCCCCTGAAGAAGGGAAAGGATACCCACTCCAGTATTCTGGCCTGGAGAATTCATGGACTGTATAGTCCATGGGGTCACAAACAATCAGACACGACTGAGCAACTTTCACTCACTCACTGAAATAGGAAACACAGATGGAAATCAAACCTTCAAGTGACAAAGAAGGGCTAAGTTTTCTTCCATATATGTGCTGAAGGCAACCAAGGGATAGAGATTTTGTTTTTATTATTTATTTTTAACTGGAGTATAATTGTTTTATTTTTTATTTTTTTATTTTTCATATTGTAAAAATATTTATTTCACTTAAATTTTTTTCCACAGTTGAATGAGATAAAATTTATTTTGTTTTTGTTTTATTATTATTATTTTTTTACTTTACAATAAACCAATACAATATTTCACTTAAATTTTATACCATTCAAGTAATTTATTTCTTTAGTATTCACATCTATTTTATTTTTTTTTTTAATTTTTATTTTTACTTTATTTTACTTTACAATACTGTATTGGTTTTGCCATACATTGACATGAATCCACCACAAGTGTACATGAGTTCCCAAACATGAACCCCCCTCCCACCTTAATATTGTGTTGGTTTCTGCCATACATCAACATGAACCAGCCAGAGGTATCCATTTGTCCCCTCCCTCTTAAACGTCCCTCCCACCTTCCACCCTATCCCACCCCTTTACATTTTCACAGAGCCCCAGGTTTGAGCTCCCTGCATCATACAGCAACTTTCCATTGGCTATCTATTTTACATGTGGTAATGTATATCTTTTAATGCTACCCTCTCAATTCATCCTACCTTCTCTTTCACCCACTGTGTCCACAAGTCTGTTCCCTATGTCTGCATCACCATTGCTACCCTGCAGGTAGGTTCATCAGTACCATCTTTCTAGATTCCACATATATACATTAATACATGCATTTGTTTTTCTCTTTCTGACTTACTTCACTCTGTACAATAGGCTCTAGGCTTATCCACCTCGTTGGAGAAGGAAATGGCAACCCACTCCAGTATTCTTGCATGGAGAATCACATGGACAGAGGAGCCTGGAAGGCTACATTGCATAAATGTGCCATAAATTCTTTATACATTCCTTTATCAATGGATATCTAGGTTTCTTTCATGTCCTAGCTATTGGAAATAGTGCTTCAGTGAACATTGAGGTACATGTGTCTTTTTCATGTATGGTTTCTTCAGAGTGAAATATTTGGGTTGTGAGATTGTTGTGTCATATGGTAGTTTTAGTCCTAAATTTTAAGGCATCTACATACTGTTCTCCATAGTGGTTGTATCAATTTGCATTCCCCATCAACTTTACAAGAGAGTTCTTTTTTACCTTCTCCAGCATTTATTGTTTGTAGATTTTTTGATGATGGACTTTCTGACTAGTGTGAGTTGATAAATCATTGTAGTTTTGCAAGGACCGAGGAATTTATAAGCAGTTGCATTTGAAATTCACTGAAGAAGAAAAATCTGAGTTTTGGAGCATAAATCATAAATCATAACTGAAGCCACTGACATCATTTCATGTTGTAAGAGTCACATTTTCACTGTAGATTTTAATATTATAATAATTAAAGTGGAAATAAGAGAAAAGTTCAATGAAATCAGGGAACATTGTCATTTTTAGTTCTGCAAGTAGCACACCATTTTAGTGCATATCATATCTCTAAGCATGTCTGGTGATGGGATATTCAGTCTCTTGTGACAGCCAACTGCATACCTAGATCACAGCTCATTCAAGGAATGGTGGATGTGACAAAAAGCAGAGATTCGGAGGAAAATACTTGTTAATTTGCAAATGTCTTGAAGTTATAAGTTTTAATTTAATAAAATGAAGTTTTTTTATGCTTTAATGACATTACAATTCTTAAAAAAAAAAAAAAAAGCAATGATACATAAAGCCAATGATACTGGTCTTTTTTAAAGGGAATTTTGACCTTACTATATAGGATAAGGACAAAGCCACTGATAGTAAAATCCAAGCCAAGTCCTAACTCCCTTTTTTACTGTAATCAAGGGCTAAGTGTTCATGTAAAGAAGCTAGATTTGGAGAGTATCTTGATAGACCTTCAATGAGGCCCATCTATGGGGTGAGATGGCAGGAATTTAGCTATATCCTAAACCAGTAAAATCAAAGAAGTAATAGGAACTTATTATTGATATTAATTACCCATTCTTAAAAAAATACTGGGCAATTGCAGGTGATATTTGAAAGTTTGATTACCTAAATTATGCAGGACTCAACAGCAGAGCAGTACTATTTAAGCATGAGTACACAGTTTAATAGATTATTTCATGAAATATTAATATTATGCCATTAATTTAAATTGATTTAGCCATACAAACTCTAATAGGAACAAGAAAATTGAAATATTGTTACAAAATCATCATGTCTTGCTCTTTGCAGAGATATTGACAGGAGTAGTGCTCAATTGAATATTATTTAACAGCTTCATTAATGAACTAGAACAGGGAGTCAACAATACATGATGAACTTCAGAGAAAACCATGAATCAGTACATAAATCCTGTGATCAGAGATGTACAGTACTAATGAAGTTTGATTAAAATACAAAATTAGTCAACCTGTAAATGTGCACAGAGTACATTAAGTCAAATAAGATACCAAGGGAGAAAGAAAGAAAGCAAAAAACAACTCATGCCCCAAACTTTGCTAACTACTATCATGTACAAGCATAGACTAGATTACATCACAGTCTTGCACTATTTCAAAGGAAGAAACACACCGTACTGAAAACACATGGCCCCATACAGTGTGACTTAGAATACATGTTTGCCTTTGTCAAGCCTGACTCACATTCTTCTTATATAGACCATTTTCTCTGGGCAGAAATATTATTCCTAATCCCCAGTCCCTAATACTTAGTGAAGTCTTTCACAATAGAATAGAACAGAAAAAAACTGGTTCTTTTTCCTACATGGCTTTGCTGTGGCTACTTGCTTTATGAGGTGACATTACTACTTACTATAGAGGGGCTCCTTCAGTTCAAGTGACCCTGTGGAAACTAGACTATGCCAGGTTAGTATCTGTCAAGGGGAACATTTCGATTTTTCATTGTCACACACACACACACACACACACACACACACACACACACACACACGAGTGACCATTGCACTCATACCCAGGAGGAGTTGGTTACCATTAATTGGTCAGTTTCAACAAAGCTAAGAACTAAATTTTATAGACATGGATTCTGAAAGAAAATTTTTGAGTGAATTTTGAAACAATTATGATATATCTCTTTCTGGAGTTTTGTTTCCTCTACCCCTCAGCTGATCAGGCTGCAGCAGAGGTTCTTTGCCACAAGCAAGTTGTGCTTGGAGTCACTGGTTGAATGTTCAGGGCCCTGCTGGCTCAGAGGATAAAGCGTCTGCCTGCAATGCAGAAGAAGCGGGTTCGATCCCTGGGTTGGGAAGATCCCTTGGAGAAGGAAATGGCATCTCACTCCAGTATTCTTGCCTGGAGAATCCCATGGACAGAGGAGCCTGGCAGGCTACAGTCCACAAGGTTGCAAAGAGTCAGACACGACTGAGCAACTTCACTTTACTCCAGTCAGTGCCGTAGTAAGGTCTCAAATTCAGATGTGAAGAGGCAAAGCAGATACTTCTAAGTTTGGATTCAGATTCTAGCACTATCTTTTGCTTTGTCAATGGAAAATCTCCACGTGGCTTCAGTTCAGTACAGTTCAGTCTCTCAGTCGTGTCCAACTCTCTGTGACCCCATGAATCGCAGCACACCAGGCCTCCCTGTCCATCACCATCTCCCAGAATTCACTCATGCCATCCAGCCATCTCATCCTCTGTTGTCCCCTTTTCTTTCTGCCCCCAATCCCTCCCAACATCATAGTCTTTTCCAATGAGTCAACTCTTCGCGTGAGATGTCCAAAGTACTGGAGTTTAGCTTCAGCATCATTCCTTCCAAAGAAATCCCAGGGCTGATTTCCTTCAGAATGGATTGGTTGGATCTCCTTGCAGTCCAAGGGACTCTCAAGAGTCTTCTCCAACACCACAGTTCAAAAGCATTAATTCTTCAGTGCTCAGCTTTCTTCACAGTCCAACTCTCACATCCATACTTGACCACTGGAAAAACTATAGCCTTGACTAGACAGACCTTTGTGGGCAAAGTAATGTCTCTGCTTTGCAATACATGGCTTAGCCTAACTCTATAGAATTTAAATAGAGATTTTTAGATAAAGTCTATGTTTGGTTACTGTGTCCTGTGCATATATTTCTTCAGAAAAGTTGGAAAAATTGGCTTTTTGATGATATGATTACAGTGTCTCAGGGCCTTTAGATCAAAGACCATCTAAATCTCATTTCATCAGTTTTGAACCAAATTCCTCTGGTTTTCTGTTGAAGTTCTCAGATATTCAATACTCAAGCTATTTGCATTTTATTAGAAAATATATACTCTTTTTATATTGTATGTGATCAGAACAGACTTCTTATAACAGTTTTTAATCACTATGTGTTTGTGAAAAATAAACATTGATTACACAGTAAAGGCAATATATTTTGCGGGTGTGTATAGATTTTGTTGTTTTTCAGTTGCCAAGTTATGTCTGACTCTTTGTGACTGCAACACACTGAGCTCCACTGTCCTTCATTATCTCTTGGAGTTTCCTCAAATTCATGTCCATTGAATCAGTGATGCTATCTAACCATCTCATTCTCTGTCGTCCTCTTCTCCTTTTGCCTTTAGTCTTTCCCAGAATCAGGATTTTTTCCACTGAGGGAACTCTTCACATCTGGTGACCAAAGTATTGGTGCTTCAGCTTCAGCATCAGTCCTTCTAGTGAATATTCAGGATTGATTTCCTTTTGGATTGATTGGTTTGATCTTCTTGCAATTCAAGTGAGTCTCAAGAGTCTTCTCCAGTACCACAATTTGAAAGAACCAATTCTTTGTTGTTCAGCCTTCTTTATGGTTCAGCTCTCATATCTGTACATGACTACTAGAAAAACTACAGCTTTGACTATGCAGACATTTGTCTGGAAAGTGATGGTTTTTAGCATGCTGTCTCAGCTTGTCATACATTTTCCTTCTAAAGAGTAAGTGTCTTTTAATTTTGTGGGTACGGTCACCACTTGTAGTGATTTTAGGGCCCAAGAAAATAAAATCTGTCAGTCTTTCCACTTTTTCCTTTCTATTTCCCATGAAGTGATGGGACAGGATGCCATGATCTTACTATATATATATACATGTCAGTTCTAGGCCATTAATTTGTCCCAACCTCCCTTCCCCGCCCCATGTCCACACATCTGTTTTCTATGTCTGTGTCTCTATTTCTGCCCTGTAAATTGGTTCATCTGTACTATTTTTCAAGAAAAAATTTATTTCACTTTTATACCAATAAGTGGAATTCCTGGGTCATATTCAACTTACAGAGATAAAGCAAAACGGTTTGTCAGAGTGGTTTTATCAATTTAAGCAGTCATCATCAGTATTTGGGGTTCTGGAGCTTTCTATTATGTGCCACATTTGGTGTTTTTGATCCTTTTAACTTTTGTCATCCTGGTACATGTGAAATGGTAGTAAATTTGGCTTTAATTAGTATTTTATAATTTTTCATAAGCACAGGGAGACTGGCTATTGGCCATTTGTGTATATTCTTTTGGTGAAGTGCCTGTTAATGTCTCTTGCTTTTTTATAAACAATGGATTAATTTAATGTGCAATGTATATTTTTTCAATCTATAGTTTTCCTTTTCACTGTCCAAATAATACAGTTTGATAAAGAGTTCCTCACTTTAATGTAACCCTATTTATCATTCCTTTTCTTTAGAGTTAGTGTTTTTGTTCTGGTTAGCCATGTTTAAGAATTCTTTACCTAATGTAATTTATAACAATTATTTTCCTTACATTATTACATGATCTTCCTTATTGTTTAAACTTTCACAAATTTGTCTTTAATTTAGCTGTAATAGATTTTTATTTTCGATATGAGGTTGGGATTAATTTTAAACTTGTTCTGCACTAATATGTAATTAGTCAGCATAATTTATTGAAAAGGACACTGCTTGCCATTGGTCCATATTGTCAATTTTATCCTAAATGGGAATCTTATGTGAACATATTTTTTTCTGGACTCTTAATTTCCTTGGTATGCTTCGTTCTTGGATTAGCAGGATTTTTAATTGTTATAGCCTTAGAATGAGTCATATTATCTAGTAAATAAGCCCTTCTTCTCTGTTCTTCATGTGAGTTTTAGTGATCCTGGGTCCTTTAGGTTTCCAGAAATTTTGCAATCAGTTCACAACATCCATCCATACAAAGCAAACTGCTGGTATTTTGACTAGGATAGTGTCATATATACAAGTCAATTTTGAAAGAACATACATTCTTACAATATTGAATCTTTCAATCAATAAAACACGATATATATTTTAATTCACTTTCTGTCAATATATTTGTAGTAGTTTTTAGATTGAAATATTTTTCATTTTTCATGTATTTCTTCATTGACAGTAGAATTTTTTTAAATTATTGTAATTAGAATTATTTTGAAATGATGTTTTCCATTAGTCCATGATCTAGGTATAAATTTGATTTTTTGATATAAACTTTATATATATATTAAACTTTATATATATATATATATAATCCTCCTAAATCCATTCATATATAAGTATTTTTTCCTTTGAGACTGGTAGATCTAATATTTCAAATCTCTTCAGCTAAATTAAATGAAGCAAAAATCTTTTTATACATTTTTTCACAAATTCCCTAATACTTGCATCAATAGGGAACATAGAAGAAAGTTCTTCAAATATAATTGATAGAATATGGAATAATTCCCTGTAGCTACACTGAGAATTTTGTTATGATCAGATAATTGTTTCCACCATTTTCAAAATAGTAGTTTTTAGAAAAACTGAATAAAAACACAGTTCTCCTAAATTTACCAATAGTTAACATTTAGCCATATTTTCTTTCTGATGAAAAACGATAGAGAGAAAGAAGGAGAGAATGAATTATTTAGACAGCTATTGAGAAATAGTTTTCCTGAAACTGCTAATATCAAATACCTCTACTCACAGAGCCACAGTTATAGTTTAAAAACTAAGAAAACTAGTATCAATTAAATGCCATCATTGAAGATAGTTTCATGTATGCCTAAAATAGTTTATAGCTTTTTATTTTCACTCAACTCTCAATCAAAGTTCATTAATTTCATTTGGCTTACGTGTAGCTTCTTTACCTTTACTTTTTAACCTGAAATGGTTACCTGGATGTTTCTAGGTTTTCCTGTTTTGTTTGTATCTTGACAGATTTTATAAGTGTACAGACATATTTTTCTGGAGAATATTCTATATTTTATATTTGTATATGATTAGATGCAGCTTATATATATCTTCACAGAACAAAATAGAAGTGATAATGTATTTCTTATCCAATCGCTCCAGAAGTATTAGGTCACTTGTTTAAAGTATTTGTGTGGATTCTTTTGTCTATCTATAAAAGTATCCTCTGCAAAACATGGCATTGTTTCATTTCCAATCCTGTTGTGCTTATTGTATTTTCTTTCCTCTCTTTCATTTTTTTTGGCTTTGTAAAATTTTTTTGAAGATTGTTGATATACAATGTGATTCACAATTTTTAAAAGTTATACTGTGTAGTTATTATAAAATATTGACTGTATTATCTGTGCTGTACAATATGTCCTTGTAGCTTGTTTTACACATAGTCATTTGTACCTCTTAATCCCCTGTTCCTTTTGGTCCTAAAATAGCTTTCTAGTTTCTATAATTCACTCTACCCACAGACTTTGCCCCTTGTTTAATCTGAGATTCTTCCTTTTGTTCCTTTCTCTTTTTTAAATTAATTCATTTATTTTAATTGGAGGCTAATTACTTTACAATATTGTAGTGGTTTTCACCATACATTGAAATGAATCAGCCATGGGTGTACATGTGTTCCCCATCCTCAGGGTCATCCCAGTGCTTCGGCCCTGAACACCCTGTCTCATGCATCAAACTTGGAGTGATGATCTATCTCACATATGGTAATATACATGTTTCAATGGTATTAACTCAAATCATCCCACCCTCACCTTCACCCTCAGAGTCCAAAAACCTGTTTTTACATCTGTGTCTCTTTTGCTGTCTCACATATAGTGTCATTGTTACATCTTTCTAAATTCCATATATATGTGTTAATACACTGTATTGGTGTTTTTTTCTTTCTGACTTACCTCACTCTGTATAATAGGCTCCAGGTTCATCCGCCTCATTAGAACTGATTCAAATACGTTCTTTTTATTGGCTGAGTAATATTCCATTGTGTGTATGTACCACAGCTTTCTTATCCATTTGTCTGCCTATGGGCATCTAGGTTGCTACCATGTCCTAGCTATTTTAAATGGTGCTTCAATGAACATTGGGGTGCATGTATCTCTTTCAATTCTGGTTTCCTCAGTGTGTATGCCCAGCAGTGGGATTGCTGGGTCGTATGGCAGTTCTATTTTCAGATTTTTGAGGAATCTCCACACTGTTCTCCATAGTGGCTATACTAGTTTGCATTCCCACCAACAGTGTGAGGGGTTTCCCTTTTCTCTGCACCCTTTCCAGCGTTTATTGTTTGTAGACTTTTTGCTAGCAGCCATTCTGACTGGCGTGAGATGGTACCTCATGGTGGTTTTGATTTGCACTTCTCTGATAATGAGTGATGTTGAGCATCTTTTCATGTGTTTGTTAGCCATCTGTATGTCTTCTTGGAGAAATGTCTGTTTAGTTCTTAGGCCAATTTTTTGATTGAGTCATTTATTTTTCTAGTATTGAGCTGCAAGAGCTGTTTACATATTTTTGAGGTTAATTCTTTGTCAGTTGCTTCATTTGCTATTACTTTCTCCCATTCTGAAGGCTGTCTTTTCATCTTGCTTATGGTTTCCTTCATTATGCAAAAGCTTTTAAGTTTAGTTAGGTCCCATTTGTTTATTTTTGCTTTTATTTCCATTACTCTGGGAGTTGGGTCATAGAGGATCCTGGTGTGATTTATGTCAGAGAGTGTTTTGCCTATATTTTCCTCTAGGAGTTTTATAGTTTCTGGTCTTACATTTAGATCTTTATTTCATTTTGAGTTTATTTTTGTGTATGGTGTTAGAAATTGCTCTAGTTTCATTCTTTTACAAGTGGTTGACCAGTTTTCCCAGCACCACTTGTTAAAGAGATTGTCTTTCCTTCATTGTATATTCTTGCCTCCTGTGTCAAAAATAAGGTGTCCATAGGTGGATGGATTTATCTCTGGGTTTTCTATTTTGTTCCATTTATCTATATTTCTGTCTTAGTGCCAGTAGTGTCTTGATGACTGTAGCTTTGTAGTATAGTCTGAAGTTAGGCAGGTTGATTTCTCCAGTTACATTCTTCTTTCACAAGATTGCTTTGGCTACTCAAAGTTTTTTGTATTTCCATACAAATTTTGAAGTTATTTGTTCTAGTTCTCTGAAAAATGCCATTGGTAGCTTGAGAGGGATGCCATTGCATTTATAGATTGCTTTGAGTAATACACTCATTTAGGGTATATTGATTCTTCTGATGCATGAACATGGTATATTTCTCTGTCTATTTGTGTTATCTTTGATTTCTTTCATCAGTGTTTTATAGTTATCTATATATAGGTCTTATGTTTCTTTAGATACTCTTTAGGTATTTTTCCTAAGTATTTTATTATTTTCATTGCATTGGTGAATGGAATTGTATGCTTAATTTCTCTTTCTGTTTTCTCATTGTTAGGATATAGGAATGTAAGTGATTTCTGTGTGTTAATTTTATGTCCTGAAATTTTACTGTATTCATTGATTAGCTTTAGTAATTTTCTGGTAGTGCCCTTATGGTTTTCTATGTAGAGTATCACGTCATTTTTCAAAGGGTGAGAGTTTTACTTCTTATTTTTTCAATCTGTATTCCTTTCATTCCCTTTTCTCCTCTGATTGCCATGGCTAAAACTTCCCAAAAGATATTGAATAGCAGTGGTGAGAGTGGGCTCCCTTGTCTTGTTCCTGACTTGAGGAGAAATGCTTTAAATTTTTCACCATTGAGGATAATGTTTGCTGTGGGTTTATCATATATGGCTTTTATTATGTTGAGGTATGTTTCTTCTATGCCTGCTTTCTGGAGGGCTTTTTTCATAAATGGATGTTGAATTTTGTCAAAGGATTTCTCTGTCATAAGATTTTTATCCTTCAATTTGTTATTGTGGTGTATAGCATTGATTGCCTTGCAAATATTGAAGAATCCTTGCATCCCTGGGATAAAGCCCACTTGGTCATGATGTATGATATTTTTACCATGTTGTTGGATTCAGTTTGATAGAATTTTGTTGGCAATCTTTGCATGTATGTTCATCATACCTGTAATTTTCTTTTCTTTTTTGTGGCATCTTTGTCTTGTTTTGGTATTAGGGTGATGGTGGTTTCATAGAATGAGTTTGGTAGTTTACCTTCCTCTGCAATTTTCTGAAAGAGTTTGAGTAGGATAGGTGTTAGCTCTTCTCTAATTTTTGGTAGAATTCAGCTGTGAAATTATTTGGTTCTGGGCTTTTGTTTGTTGGAAAATTTTTAATTACAGTTTCAATTTCCATGCTTGTGATGGGTCTGTTATTATTTTTTATTTCTTCCTGGTTCAGTCTTGGAAAGTTGTACTTCTCAGAATTTGTCCATTTCTTCCAAGTTGTCCATTTTATTGGCATATAATTGCTGATAGTAGTCTCTTTTGATCCTTTGCATTTCTGTGTTGTCTGCTGTGATCTTTCCATTTTCATTTCTAAGTTTGTTGATTTGATTCCTCTCCCTTTCTTTCTTGATGAGTCTGGCTAATGGTTTGTCTATTTTGTTTATCTTCTCAAAGAACCAACTTTTAATTTTGTTGATTTCTGCTATAGTCTCCTTTGTTTCTCTTTCATTTCTTTCTGCTCTAAATTTCCAGATTTATTTCCTTCTACTAACCCTGGGGTTCTTCATTTCTTCTTTTTCTAGTTGCTTTCAGTGTAAACTTAGGTTATTTATTTGATTTCTCTCCTGTTTTTTGAGGTAAGCTTGTATTGCTATGAAACTTCCCCTTAGCACTGCTTTTATTGAATCCCATACGTTTCGGGTTGTTGCATTTACATTTTCATTCGTTTCTATGCATATTTTGGGAGAAGACAATGGCACCCCACTCCAGTATTCTTGCCTGGAAACTTCCATGGATAGAGGATCCTGGTAGGCTGCAGTCCATGGGGTCGCTGAGAGTTGGACACGACTCAGTGACTTCACTTTCACTTTTCACTTTCATGCATTGAAGAAGGAAATGCAACCCACTCCAGTGTTCTTGCCTGGAGAATCCCAGGGACGGCGGAGTCTCGTGGACTGCCGTCTATGGGGTAG
This sequence comes from Oryx dammah, assembly GCF_014754425.2. Classification (NCBI taxonomy): domain Eukaryota; kingdom Metazoa; phylum Chordata; class Mammalia; order Artiodactyla; family Bovidae; genus Oryx; species Oryx dammah. The sequence continues at coordinate 3,384,857 of NW_024070202.1, read as the reverse complement.
CACAGAGTCAGACATGATTGAAGTGACTTAGCAGCAGCAGCAGCAGCATGCATATTTTGATTTCATTTTTTATTTCTTCTGTGATTTGCTGGTTATTCAGAAGCATGTTGTTTAGTCTCCATATGTTTTTATTTTTAATAGTTTTTTTCCATGTTGTTGACATTTAATCTTACTGCATTGTGATCAGAAAAAATGCTTGAAATGATTTCATTTTTTTTGAATTTACCCTAGGCTAGATTTATGGCCCAGGATGTGATCTATCCTGGAGAATGTTCTGTGTGAGCTTGAGCAAAAGGTGAAATTCATTGTTTGGGGGAGAAATATCTTATAGATATCAATTAGGTCTAACTGGTCCCTTGTATCATTTAAAGTTTTTGTTTCCTTGTTAATTTTCTGTTTAGTTGATCTATCCATAGATGTGAGTGGGGTATTAAAGTCTCCCACTACTATTGTGTTACTGTTCCTTTCCCGTTTTGTACTTGTTTTCATTTTCCTTACGTATTCCAGTGCTCTTATGTTGGGTGCATATATAATTGTTATATCTTATTTTGGATTGATCCTTTGATCATTATGTAGTGATCTTCTTTGTCTCTTTTCACTGTCTTTATTTCAGTCTATTTTATCTGATCTGAGTATTGCTATTCCTACTTTCTTTTGGTCTCCATTTGCACAAAACATCATTTTCCAGCCCTTTACTTTCAGTCTGTATGTGTCCCTTGTTTTGAGGTGGGTCTCTTGTAGACAACATATATAAAGGTCTTATTTTTGTATCCATTCAGCCAGTCTTTGTCTTTTGGTAGGGGCATCTAACCCATTTACTTTTAGGGTAAGCATTGATAAGTATGATCATGTTGCCATTTACTTGGTTGTTTTGGGTTCGAGTTTGTGCACCAGTTCTGTGTTTCCTGTCTAGAGAAGATCCTTTAGCATTTGTTGGAGAGCTGGTTTGGTGGTGCTGAATTCTCTCAGCTTTTGCTTGTCTGTAAAGCTTTTGATTTTTCCTTCATATTTGAATGAGATCCTTGCTGGGTATAGTAATCTGGGTTGGAAGATTTTCTCTTTCATCATTTAGTCAAAAATCACAAGCTAAAAAGAGACAAAACAGAAATTTCATTATATATATGTGAGCTCAATTTTAAAATAATTCATTTGTTCCAAAGATATTATTTGGCTATTTAATATACAATGGTCCATGCAAGAATATGAATTTACAATTTTGAACACACAAACCCATGGTCATTGTCTTATTAAACGAGAGCCTATAAGTAATATCAGTTCAGTTCATTCACTCAGTTGTATCCGATTTCATGTGAGCCCATGGACTGCAGCATTCCAGGCCCCCTATCCATCACCAAGTGTCAGAATTACTCAAACTCATGTCCATTGATGTCATCCAAACATCTCATCCTCTGTCATCCCTTTCTCCTCCTGCCCTCAATCTTTCCCAGCATCAGGGTCTTTTCAAGTGAGTCAGCTCTTCACATCAGGTAGCCAAAGTATTGGAGTTTCAGCTTTAAAATATGTCCTTCCAATGAATACCCAGTACTGGTCTCCTTTAAGATACACTCGTTGGATCTCCTTGTAGTCCAAGGGACTCTCAAGAGTCTTCTCCAACACCACAGTTCAAAAGCATCAATTCTTCAGCTCTCAGCTTTATTTATAGTCCAATTCTCATATCCATACATGATCACTGGAAAAACCATAGCCTTGACTAGATAGAACTTTGTTGGCAAAATCATGTCTCTGCTTCTTAATATGCTGTCTAGGTAAGTCATAATTTCTCCTTCTTAAGAGTAAGCATCTTTTAATTTCATGGCAGCAGTCACAATCTGAAGGTATTTTGGAGCACAAATAAATAAAGTCAACCACTGTTTCCACTGTTTCCTCATCTATTTGCCATGGAGTGATGGGACCTTAAGCCATGATCTTGATTTTCTGAATGTTGAGCTTTAAGCCAACTTTTTCACTCTCCTCTTTCACACTCAACAATAGGTTATTTAATTCTTCACTTTTTGCCATAAGGATGGGGTGTCATCTGCATATCTGATATTGCTGATGTTTCTCCCAGCAATCTTGATTCCACCTTGTGCTTCATACAGCCCAGTGTTTCTCAAGATGTAATAGGCATTTAAGTTAAATAAGCAGGATGACAATATACAGCCTTGACGTACTCCTTTTCCTATTTAGAATCAGTCTGTAGTTCCATGTCTAGTTCTAACTGTTGCTTCCTGACCTGCATACAGGTTTCTCAAGAGGCAGGTCACGTGGTCTGGTATTCCCATCTCTTTCACACAGTCAAAGGCTTTGGCATAGTCAATAAAGCAGAAATATATGTTTTTCTATAGCTCTCTTGCTTTTTTGATGATCCAGTGGATGTTAGCAATTTGATCTCTTGTTCCTCTGCCTTTTTTAAAACCAGCTTGAACATCTGGAATTTCATGGATCACATATTGCTGAAGCATGGCTTGGAGAATTTTGAGCACTACTTCACTAGTGTGTGAGATGAATGCAATTGTGTGGTAGCTTGAATATTCTTTGGCATTGCCTTTCTTAAGGATTTCTGTGGCTACTGCTGAGTTTTCCAAATTTGCTGGTAGACTAAATATAGCACTTTCACAGCATCATCTTTCAGGATGTGAAATAGCTCAACTGGAATTCCATCACCTCCACTAGCTTTGTTCATAGTGATGCTTCCCGTGGCCCACTTGACTTTGTACTCCAGGATGTCTGGCTCTAGGTGAGTGATCACACCATCGTGATTATCTTGGTCATGAAGATCTTTTTTGTATAGTTCTTTTGTGTATTCTTGCCACCTCTTCTTAATATCTTCTGCTTCTCTTAGGTGCATACCATTTCTGTCCTTTATTGAGCCTATCTTTGCATGAAATATTCCTTTGGTATCTCTAATTTTCTTGAAGAGATCTCTAGTCATTCCTATTCTATTGTTTTCCTATGTTTCTCTGCACTGATTACTGAGAAAGCATTACTTATCTCTCCTTGCTATTCTTTGGAAATCTGCATTCAGATGCTTATATTTTTCCTTTTCTCCTTTGCGTTTTGCTTCTCTTCTTTTCAGAGTAATTTGTGAGTCCTCCTCAGAGAGCCATTTTGCTTTTTTGCATTTCTATTTTTGGAATGGACTTGATTCCTGTCTCCTGTATCATGCCACAAACCTCTGTCCATAGTTCATCATGCACTCTGTCTATCAGATCTAGTTCCTTAAATCTGTTTCCCACTCCACTGTATAATCGTAAGGGATTTGATGTAGGTCATACCTGAATGGTCGAGTGGTTTCCCCTACTTTCTTCAATCTAAGTCTGAATTTGGCAATAAGGAGTTCTAGATCTTAGCCACAGTCAACTTCTGGTCTTGTTTTTGCTGACTATATAGAGCTTCTCCATCTTTGGCTTCAAAGAATATAATCCATCTGATTTCGGGTGACCATATGGTGATTTCCATGTACACAGTCTTCTCGTGTTGTTGGAAGAGTGTGTTATGTGTGATCAGTGCATTCTCTTAACAAAACTGTATGAGCCTTTGACCTGTTCATTCTGGACTCCAAGGCCAAATTTTTCTGTTATTTCAGGTGTCTCTTAACTTCCTACTTCTGCATTCCAGTTCCCTATAATGTAAAGGATGTCTATTTTGGGTGTTAGTTATGTAAGGTCTAGCATGTCTTCATTAAAACTTTCATTTTCAGCCTATTCAGCATTACTGGTCGGGGCATAGACTTGGATTACTGTGATTTTGAATTTTTTGCCTTAGAAACTGACAGATTTTTTTTTTTTTTAAGATTCCATCCAATACTGCATTTCAAACTCTTTTGTTGGCTATGATGCCTACTCCATTTCTTCTAAGGGATTCTTGTCCACAGTAGTAGATATGATGATCATCTGAGTTAAATTTACCCTTTCCAGTCCGTTGTAGTTCACTGATTCCTAAAATGTCAACATTAACTCTAGCCATCTCCTGTTTGTCCACTTCCAATTTGCCTTGATTCATGGGCCTAACATTCCAGGTTCCTATGCAATATTGCTCTTACAGCATCAGACCTTGCTTCCATCACCAGTCACATCCACAATTGGGTATTGTTTTTGCTTTGTCTCCGTCTCTTCATTCTTTATGGAGTTATTTCTCCACTGATCTCCAGTAGCATGCTGGGCACCTACTAACCTGGGGAGTTCATCATTCAGTGTCCTATCTTTTTGCCTTATCATACTGTTCATGGGTTATCAAGGCAAGAATACTGAAGTTTTTGTTATTCTCTTCTTCAGTTGACCACATTTTGCCAGAACTCTCTGCCATGACCCATCTGTCTTGGGTGGCCCTACATGCCATGGCTCACAGTTTCTTTGCGTTATACAGAGCTGTGGTCCATGTGATTATATTGGTTAGTTTTCTGTGATCATTGTTTCTGTCTGTCTATCCTGTGAGTAATATCAATGATATTTAATTGACAGAACACAGAAATGGGAAGAATGGATAGAAAAAGACCGTTCTTCTATCTTGATTTCATATTTTATAAGTAATTTGTTTGACTTCCCTGATGGCTCAGAGGTAAAGAACCCACCTGCCAAGTAATAAAGACATGTTCAATCCCTGGTTGAGGAAGATCCTTTGAAGAAGGAAATGGCAACTCATTCCAGTATTCTTGCCTAGGAAATGCCATGGACAGAAGAATCTGGAAGACCACAGTCCTGGAGTTGCTACAGTCCATTAAAGAGTCAGATATGACATAGTAACTAAACAATACAAGTAGTTTACTTACACAAAAGTTCATAGAACATTATCTTACCCCAGATGCTACAATTATCTCAAGTGTAATAAAATGCTGGAGTCAAAAATTATTTCTATCAAAGGGGAAAGAACATGTGTATAACTATGTCTAACTATAGATGGTGACTGCAGCAGTGAAATTAAAAGACGCTTACTCCTTGGAAGAAAAGGTATGACCAACCTAGATAGCATATTCAAAAGCAGAGACATTACTTTGCAAACAAAGGTCCGTCTAGTCAAGGCTATGGTTTTTCCTTTAGTCATGTATGGATGTGAGAGTTGGACTGTACGGAAAGCCGAGTGCGGAAGAATTGATGGTTTTGAACTGTGGTGTTGGAGAAGACTCTTGAGCGTTCTTTGGACTGCAAGGAGATCCACCCAGTCCATTCTGAAGGAGATCAACCCTGGGATTTCTTTGGAGGGAATGATGCTGAAGCTGAAACTCCAGTACTTTGGCCACCTCATGCGAAGAGTTGACTCATTGTAAAAGACTCTGATGCTGGGAGTGACTGGGGGCAGGAGGAGAAGGGTACGACTGAGGATGAGATGGCTGGATGGCATCACTGACTCGATGGATGTGAGTCTGAGTGAACTCTGGGAGTTGGTGATGGACAGGGAGGCCTGGCATGCTGCAATTCATGGAGTTGCAAAGAGTGAGACACGACTGAGAGACTGAACTGAACTGAACTGATTTCATGTTAGACTAATTCATATATGGCAGAAATAAAACCAATATTGTAAAGCAAATATCCCTTAATTAAAAATAAATTATTTCCAAATTTCTCATGTTAGATTCTGATTGATTTGATATTAAATCTATTAAATGGTTATTCAATTAGTCTGCCATTAACAATGTGGTCTTGTAGGATGCAAGGCCCAGGCATCATTATCAACCATTTTATGACTTAGCTTCCCCCTATTCTGAGTTGAATTATCCAATGTGTCCTTGATCCTCAGTTCTTCAGACTTTAACTCTGGCCTACTTCATTGACTATCAGTGACTTACACTGTTAACCCTACTTTTACCAGGAAATAATCTGCCCCCAACAAGTTATAGTCTTTCAACTGTCTGCTCCCTTTACTGATTCTGGACTTATTCAACATCTAACCCATCATACCATCTCCTATCTCTGTGTTCTGAGTCCACTCAAGGCTATTATTTTCACTCATACCCATAATAGATCCCAACTATTACTGATTGAATTATGTCCTGAGCTAAGATCTTTGATTATTCTCTGTTCTCATAGTCAACCAGACAAGTATCACGACAAATAGTCTGACATTACAATGTCTTTTGTTTCTTTTTGCTCCCCATTGAAGGCTTCTGTTAACCTAGCTATGATTACTAGATCCATCACAATTTCATGCTATGCAATTTCGGCAAGAATTTTAGGAATACTTGGCAATGCTTTCCTCATCTCTAATTAACTCATTATAACTTTTCTCTTAACAGCTGTTCAAAATATTCTCCACTGCTTTCATATCCCAAATCTACTTCTACACCACACTCTGGGTAAATGTTCTTGCTTCTGGTTTGCTATTAAGATAGATGGCATTCTGCTATCTACCATCTGTATGATGCTTCTATAATTAAAACGTGAATTTATCATACTATCCCCATTGCCATTATCTGGCTCCAGCTGACACCTTTAGACACTTAGAGTCTACTGACTTCTGTTTCTTTCTATCTTTTTTCATTTCTTTGTTTATCCCATATAGCCATGCTTTCTTACACTTCCTGGCCTCCATTTCATTCAATTAACAATGTATGTGCTCTTTTCTCCACTCATCTCTCTTTGGCACACTTCACACTCCTTAGCTTAAGCATCAATTCCCTTGGATTCCTTCCCCTAGCTTACTTAGAAGCATCTTCTCTTTTGTTCTGTCTTGAAAGTATACTTATTTCACTTGCCACTAACGTGTTCAAAACAATTTGAAAACCAAGACCTTTTCTTAAATTATTTTTCAGGTCTGTTGTACTGTCTAGTTCAGTTCAGTCACTCAGTTGTGTCTGACTCTTTATGACCTCATGAATCGCAGCAAGCCAGGCCTCCGTGTCCGTCACAAACTCCTGGACTTCACACAGACTCACGTCCATCGAGTCAGTGATGCCATCCAGCCATCTCATCCTCGGTCGTCCCCTTCTCCTCCTGCCCCCAATCCCTCCCAGCATCAGAGTCTTTTCCAATGAGACAACTCTTCTCATGAGGTGGCCAAAGTACTGGAGTTTCATAATTAGCATCATTCCTTCCAAAGGACACTCAGACCTGATCTCCTTCAGAATGGACTGGTTGGATCCCCTTGCAGTTCAAAGGACTCTCAAGAATCTTCTCCAATGCCACAGTTCAAAAGCATCAATTCTTTGGTGCTCAGCTTCCTTCACAGTCCACCTCTTACATCCATACATAACTACTGGAAAAACCATAGCCTTTACTAGATGGACCTTAGTCGGCAAAGTAATGTCTCTGCTTTTCAATATGCTATCTAGGTTGGGCATAACTTTTCTTCCAAGGAGTAAGCGTCTTTTAATTTCATGGCTACAGTCACCATCTGCAGTGATTTTGCAGCCCAGAAAAACGAAGTCTGACACTGTTTCCACTGTTTTCCCATCTATTATTTCCCATGAAGTGATGGGACCAGATGCCATGATCTTCGTTTTCTGAATGTTGAGCTTTAAGCCAACTTTTTCACTCTCCTCTTTCACTTTCATCAAAAGGCTTTTTAGCTCCTCTTCACTTTCTGCGATAAGGGTGATGTCATCTGCATATCTGACGTTATTGATATTTCTCCCAGCAATCTTGATTCCAGTTTGTGCTTCTTCCAGCCCAGCGTTTCTCATGATGTACTCTGCATATAAGTTAAATAAGCAGGGTGACAATAAACAGCCTTGACGTACTCTCTTTCCTATTTAGAACAAATCTGTTGTTCCATGTCCAGTTCTAACTGTTGCTTCCTGACCTGCATATAGGTTTCTCAAGAGACAGGTCAGGTGGCCTGGTATTCCCATCTCTTTCAGAATTTTCCACAGTTTATTGTGATCTACACAGTCAAAGGTTTTGGCATAGTCAATAAAGCAGAAATAGGTGTTTTTCTGGAACTCTCTTGCTTTTCCCATGATCCAACGGATATTGGCAATTTGTCTCTGGTTCATCTGCCCTTTCTAAAATCAGCTTGAACATCTGGAATTTCATGGTTCACGTATTGCTGAAGCCTGGCTTGGAGAATTTTGAGCATTTCTTTACTAGCATGTGAGATAAGTGCAATTGTGCAGTAGTTTGAGAATTCTTTGGCATTGCCTTTCTTTGGAATTGAGATGACAACTGACCTTTTCCAGTCTTGTGGCAACTACTGAGTTTTCCAAATTTGCTGGCATGTTGAGTGGAGCACCTTTCAGGATTTGAAAGAGCTCACCTGGAATTCCATCACCTCCTCTAGCTTTGATTGTAGTGATGATTTCTAAGGCGCACTTGACTTCACATTCCAGGATGTCTGGCTCTAGGTGAGTGATCACACAATCATGATTATCTTGGTCATGAAGATCTTTTTTTTTTTTTTTTGTACAATTCTTCTGTGTACTCTTGCCACCTGTTCTTAATATCTCCTGCTTCTGTTAGGTGCATACCATTTCTGTCCTTTATCGAGCCTATCTTTGCATGACATTTTCCCTTAGTATCTCTAATTTTCTTGAAGAGATCTCTAGTCTTTCCCATTCTGTTGATTTCCTCTACTTCTTTGCATTGATCACTTTCTTATCTCTCCTTGCTATTCTTTGGAAATCTGCTTTCAGATGCTTATATCTTTCCTTTACTCCTTTGCTTTTCACTTCTCTTCTTTTCACAGCTATTTGTAAGGCCTCCCCAGACAGCCAGTTTGCTTTTTTGCATTTCTTTTCCATGGGGATGGTCTTGATCCTGTCTTCTGTACAATGTCACGAAGCTCCGTCCACAGTTCATCAGGCACTCTATCTATCAGATCTAGTCCCTTAAAACTATTTCCTACTTCCAGTGTATAATCAGAAGAGATTTGATTTAGGTTATATCTGAATGGTCTAGTGGTTTTCTTAACTTTCTTCAATTTAAGTCTGAATTTGGCAATAAGGAGTTCATGATCTGAGCCACAGTCTACTTCCCGTTTTGCTTTTGCTGACTATATAGAGCTTCTCCATCTTTGGCTGCAAAGAATATAATCAACGTGATTTTGGTGTTGACCATCCGGTGATGTCCATGTGTAGAGTCTTCTCTTGTGTTGTTGGAAGAGGGTGTTTCCTATGACCAGTGCGTTCTCTTGGCAAAACTCTATGAAGCCTTTGCCCTGATTCATTTCGTGTTCCAAGGCCAAATTTGCCTGTTACTCCAGGTGTTTCATGAATTCCTACTTTTGGATTCTAGTCCCCTATAATGAAAAGGACATCTTTTTTGAGTGTTGGTTCTAAAAAGTCTTGTAGGTCTTCATAAAGCCATTCAAATTCAGCTTCTTCAGCGTTACTTGTTGGGGCATAGACTTGGATTACTGCAATATTGAATAGTTTGCCTTGGAAACAAACAGAGATCATTCTGTTGTTTTTGAGATTGCATCCAAGTACTGCATTTCAGACTCTTTTGTTGACCATGATGGCTACTCCATTTCTTCTGAGGGATTCCTTCCTGCTGTAGTAGATATAATGGTCATCTGAGTTAAATTCACTCATTCCAATCCATTTTAGTTCGCTGATTCCTTGAATGTCAACGTTCAGTCTTGCCATCTCTTGTTTGACCACTTCCAAGTTGCCTTGATTCATGGACCAACATTCCAGGTTCCTATGCAATATTGTTCTTTACAGCATTGGACCTTGCTTCTATCACCAGTCACATCCACAATTGGGTATTGTTTTTGCTCTGGCTCCATCCCTTCTCCACTGATCTCCAGTAGCATATTGGGCACATTGGGCACCTTGTACATATTGTACTGTCTGATGTGATCACTAATCTAGAGCCAGACATCTTGGAATGAGAAGTCAAGTGGGCCTTCGAAAGCATCACTACAAACAAAGCTAGTGGAGGTGATGGAATTCCAGTTGAGCTGTTTCAAATCCTGAAAGATGATGCTGTGAAAATGCTGCACTCAATATGCCAGCAAATTTGGAAAACTCAGCAGTGGCCACAGGACTGGAAAAGGTCAGTTTTCATTCCAATTCCAAAGAAAGGCAATGACAAAGAATGCTCAAACTACTGCACAATTGCACTCATCTCACATGCTAGTAAAGGAATGCTCTAAATTCTCCAAGCCAGGCTTCAGCAATACGTGAACTGTGAACTCCCTCAGGTTCAAGCTGGTTTTAGAAAAAGCAGAGGAACCAGAGATCAAATTGCCAACATCTGCTGGATCATGGAAAAAGCAAGAGAGTTCCAGGAAAACATCTATTTCTGCTTTATTGACTATGCCAAAGCCTTTGACTGTGTGGCTCACAATAAACTGTGGAAAATTCTGAAAGAGATGTGAATACCAGACCACCTAACCTGCCTCTTGAGAAATCTGTATGCTGGTCAGGAAGTGACAGTTAGAACTGGATATGGAACAACAGACTGGTTCCAAATAGGAATAGGTGTACGTCAAGGGTGTATATTGTCACCCTGCTTATTTAACTTCTATGTAGAGTTCATCATGAGAAACGCTGGACTGGAAGAAACACAGGCTGGAATCAAGATTGCTGGGAGAAATATAAATAACGTCAGATATGCAGATGACACCACCCTTATGGCAGAAAGTGAAGAGGAGCTAAAAAGCCTCTTGATGAACATGAAAGAGGAGAGTGGAAAAAGTTGGCTGAAAGCTCAACAGTCAGAAAACGAAGATCATGACATCCGGTGCCATCACTTCATGGGAAATAGATGGGGAAACAGTGGAAACAGTGTCAGACCTTATTTTGGGGGGCTGCAAAATCACTGCAGATGGTGACTGCAGCCATGAAATTAAAAGACGCTTACTCCTCGGAAGAAACATTATGACCAACCTAGATAGTATATTCAAAAGCAGAGACATTGCCGACTAAGGTCCGTCTAGTCAAGGCTATGGTTTTTCCTGTGGTCGTGTATGGATGTGAGAGTTGGACTGTGAAGAAGGCTGAGCGCCAAAGAATTGATGCTTTTGAACTGTGGTGTTGGAGAAGACTCTTGAGAGTTCCTTGGACAGCAAGGAGATCCAACAAGTCCATTCTGAAGGAGATCAACCCTGGGATTTCTTTGGAGGGAATGATGCTGAAGCTGAAACTCCAGTACTTTGGCCACCTCATGCGAAGTGTTGACTCATTGGAAAAGATTCTGATGCTGGGAGGGATTAGGGCTTCGAGGAAAAGGGTACGACTGAGGATGAGATGGATGGATGGCGTCACGGACTCGATGGACATGAGTCTGAGTGAACTCCGGGATATGGTGATGGATAAGGAGGCCTGGCATGCTGCGATTCATGGGGTTGCAGAGTCGGACATGACTGAGTGACTGAACTGAACTGAACATACAATAAATGACCAGTAGATTTTTACTGAGTATCTTAAAACTGAACTTTATTGATGGTAACCTCTAAATGTCTTGATAGTGTTAAAAAGAACCATTTTATATTTCCTCATTATGTTTCTCTTCTCCTTTCTTTTTTATTAACTTCATTTCTGTTCCCTGACCCTTTATTCCTTGGTCTCTTATTATATAAATGGAAGATTCCTATTCTTTGTGATAGTGTGCAAATTGCTTTTGCTTCAAACTTCTACCACCTCCATGTAATCACATAATATGTCATCTACATTATATTCATGGTCCACTTCCATTTTATATTAAGATAAACTATTTTCTTAACACCACTTCTTGGTCACATCAACTTTCCTTTGCTGTTTCTTCAGATTTTTTTTCCCCTAAAATCTCAACTTCTTCTATTTCTCTTTCTCCATTACTAAGTTGATGCTTAGCTGATGACAGTCTCTCTTCTGTCATCCTCACTCTGATAAAATTATTTTTCTTATTTTCATTTCAAAACCCTTTTCTCAGTCATTCTCACATTATTTCTCAACAGTCTATGAAAATACAAATAAATTTTCCTTAACTAAAAACTTCTCCACCCCACCTTTAAGATGAGCCATATACTGAGGTATTTTCATATGTCTCTTCCTCCATGGTCTGCATTTTTAATCTTTGAATTCATCACCTCATGAGCATCTCAACTTAGATGTTCTTTCAGTAACTGATTTAAAGTATTTGATCTCCCTGGATCATCTGAAAATGTAACTTTTGAGATATATTTATTAATAGATTATATATGGCTGCCACTAAATTCGAACTGGAGACTGACTATATTGTGGGCCACTGGCTTTTCTCAGTCACTGTGCACAGTCTTACAACTCTGTCCCAATCTCTTCATTACTTCTAAATTCAGTCTTTTAAATACAGAGGTACTCCTCTAGGAAATACTGGGTCAAGCTCCTACAAATTTCTGGTCACAACATTTTTCTCAACTGATCAATATATAGCCTTATTTTTTGTGTTCTTGTTTGTAGGCACCTTATTTCATGTATTGCAGATTCATGAAAATTGGACTTAGAGCCAGCGGCAGTACAACCCATACATCATAAACCTTATCTAGTACATAGAAGGTACATTGCAGCTTTATTCTTAGGGGCAATAGATAGCTCTTTAGCATTTTGCTTGAGGGCTATCTCAAACAGTGACATTATCCATAACAACACAAACATGCACACACACACACACACACACAAAATAAAATAAAATAAAAAAATAAAAAAACAAAAACCCCCCTTCGCACTAAATAAACCACAAGAAGAACACTTGTTTATAGTGTTAGGGTTGGAAGTTGAGACAAGAAAGCAGAGTAGCTCCTTGTTCAGCCCCATTGGGTAACTCATATTTGCTTTGCTGCCCACAAATGACTGTGAAATCACCACAACTATTTATATTGGAGTTATACATACATTGTTGCAAGTGGGTGAGTTTATATATGCTGAATCCCTGAACATGTTTTTCTATGTGTAAAATTGATAAACTAAAAGCTCCTACTGTACAGAACAGGGAACTATACTCAATATTTTATAATAACATACCATGCAAAATAATATAAAAGAGAATATATGTATATATGCATATATATACATATGTTTTATATTATTTTCATATATATATATATTTGGTATATATAAATGAATCACTCTACTGCATACTTAAAACTCAACATTGTCAGTCAACTATACTTCAATAAACAGCAAACACAAAAACAAACAAACAAAAAGAATCCTGAAGAATGAGGGTGGACTCTTTGTGCAACTCTCTTGCTTCACCTCCTTGATTTCTACTTGGCTATTTAAACTCACTTTACAGGAAAGTGACTGAGATCTTCCTCAGTATGATCTCTACTTTCTTTGGCTAATTTTCATATAGCAACATTATCTCCAGCCAAATACTGATTTTTGCTCCTGCTAATTTCAACTTTCTCCCATCCCTGTGTTTTAATGATTTAAATATCCTTTTAGTCATCAAGGCTAGAAGCTAACATTACATCATTCAATATGCATATCTATTGTTTCTTATTTAATTCATTCTTGATATTTGCCATCAGCTTTATTTTCATAAAACAGATCAAATATTCTCTATGTTCTGATAGCTTCCAAGTTTTTAAATATACACTTATGTATACTCCCAAATCCTAAACTACTTTTTGAATTAATTACATAAAATATCATAAAGTATTTTATGCTGAAAATATGTCATAAATCTCATGAGATTTATAACATTAGAGTTATTATTTATTAATAACTATGCACAAATGTAACCATTATCCTGATTTTTACCATCAGAAGTCAGTTTTCCTATTTTGGATGATTTATATAAATGAAAATCATATAGTATACAGTTTTGCATCTAATTTTTCTATTCTACTATGATATAACAGAGAATGAAAGGATTTTGTTCATATGCATTGTCATTAGTTATTTACTGATTCAATTATTAATGGAAATATGGCCATTTTTAGTTCAGGTATATGTAAGTAGTGGTGCTGTATCATGTTTTTATATTTGCCTCTCGGTGAACACATGCACATACTTTTGTTGTACCTGCCAGTGGTAGCTGTTCATCAAAAGCATTTATTCTACTCTAGTGGATAATTTCAAATAATATTCTGGAGTTGTTCCAATTTGCAATCTCTCCACTAGCTTTGGTGTATTACAGACCAACAGTTGTCACTGTCTCTCTCTTTCAATTTAATCATTCTACTTCATGTATAGTGATATATCATAGTGTTCTACTATTTATTTCCTTGAGGAGTAATGGTCTTGAGGATCTTCCTATATGTATTCTGGCAATTTGGACAAATATATGAATAAAGACATGAACATGTCTAAAATTATAGTTTTGTTATAATTCTAGTCTGGTGGGACCAATATCAGGAGATGATGGCTCTTGAAAAGATAGTGTGTTATTCACAGATCCCAAAAGAAAAAGGCATTTCAAACCATTCAGGGCAACATAGACATATGTGGGTTTGTCAGGAGACAATGGAAATGGGAGTTAATGTACACAGGAAACATTGCTGTGGTTTCAGCAGGAAAGGAAAGGCAGGCTTAGTTACCAACTCTGAGGACTGGCTAGTTTGAATAATGTTTCTGGGCTCTGGGGCACAGGGGCTGGTGCTAGGTGTCTGGTGGCTTGCCCCAGGTTGATTAGGGCAGAGGGAATGGTGTGTGGGCTCTGCATTTGTTGGTTTATATATGAAAAGTGTGGTGATGTGTACATTGTTTACTATCTCTTATAATTAACCAACCTTGGTAGAAGCAGCCTCCCAGTGTCAGCAATGCCCAGATTAAAGTCTATAGAAATATAGAAAATATATTTAATATGGAAAATATATATTAGAAGTATGTAGAAAAGATATGTCTAAAGAAATATAGAAAATAAAAAAGACACACTTGAAAAAACATGAAGCTGTTTAAGGCTTCCCTTGGAATATCCATTGCATTGTTTTATTTAGGTTGCTTTTATTCAAGAAATAAGTCTTTTGTGGTCACTCTATGTCTGGTTTTCACTTTCTTAATGTTTTACTTTTCTTCTTTATTAAATGGATTTTTTATTGAAGTACAGTTGTTTTACAACACTGTTATATTCAGGTGTACAGGAAAGAGAATTCTTTTTCTGATCCCTTACCCTAATCAGTCAGTTCAGTTCAGTTGCTTAGTTATGTCCAACTCTTTGTGACCCCATGGACTGAAACACACCAGACTTCCCAGTTTGTCACCAACTCCCAGAATTTACACAAACTCATGTCTATTGAGTCAGTGATGCCATCCAACCATCTAATCCTCTGTCATCCCCTTCTCCTCCCTGCTTCAATCATCCCCAGCATCAGGGTCATCTCAGGTGAGTCACTTCTTCTCATCAGGTGGCCAAAGTATTGGAGTCTCAGCTTCAAATATTGAGTATATTTTCCTGTGCTATACAGTATGTTCTTGCTAGATATGTATTTTATATATAGTAGTATGTATGTGTTAATCCCATCCTCCTGATTTAACCCTCCCCCCTTCCCTTTTGGTAACCATAAGCTTATTTTATATGTCTGTGGGCCATGGTAAATAGATGGGGAAGCAATGGAAACCATGGCAGATTTTTTGGGGGGAGGCTCAAAAATCACTGCAGATGGTGACTGCAGCCATGAAATTAAAAGATGCACCTTGGAAGAAAAGCTGTGGCCAACCTAGACAGCATATTAAAAAGCAGAGACATTACTTTGCTGACAGAAGTCCATCTAGTCAAAGCTATGGTTTTTCCAGTAGTCATGTATGAATGTGAGAGTTGGACTATAAAGAAAGGTGAGTGCTGAAGAATTGTTGCTTTTGAACTGTGTTGTTGGAGAAAACTCTTGAGAGTTTTTGGAGTGCAAGGAGATCAAACCAGTCAATCCTAAAGGAAATCAGTCTGAATATTCATTGCAAGGGCTGATTCTCAAGCTAAAATTCCAATACTTTGGCCACCTAATGCAAAGAGCTTAATCATTGGAGAAGACCCTGATGCTGGGAAAGATTGAAGGCAAAAGGAGAAGGGAACGACAGAGGATGGGATGGTTGGATGGCATCACTGACTCTATGGACATGAGTTTGAGCAAGCTTTGGAAGTTGGCGATGGATAGGGAGGCCTGGCCTGCTGCAGTCCATGGGGTCACAAAGAGTCAGACATGACTGAGTGCCTGAACTGACTGAACTGACTGGCACTATTTCTGTTTTATATGTAAGTTTATTTTTATAATCTTTTTAGATTCCACATATAAGAAATATTATATGATATTTGTCTGAAATTTTATATGTCTTTGTCTGAATTTTTTCATTAAGTATGATCTCCAGGTTCATACATACTGCTGGAAATATCATTATTTTATTCTTTTTTATGGCTCACTATGATTTTACGAACACTAGCATTGTTCCTCCTGTTATTAAGTGGAATCCCATAGTGTGGACAGAAGACAGTTTGCTCATCTGTTCTCCAGCTAAGGAAAAATTGGATTGTGGCCAGTTTGTGATCATTACTAATAAAAGTTATGCAAATTTGAATAAGGATTTTTTTTTTTTTATGAGTCCAGTTTCTCTATTCACTTAGCATATACATAAGAGTGCTTACTGAGTTATTTGCTAAAGGTATGTTTAGCTTTATAGAACTTGCAAGAATCTATAGCAAAAAGCCTATGTGATGTTTCATTTCCACAATAGTTCTGTGAGGATGCCCCAATTCCTCTCTCCCATTTTTGTGGTACCAGGCTCAAGCTTGTTGGCTTTACATATGGTAAAACAACACATGACTTCTGGGCTTGCCTTAGACTTTCAGCTGCTTTTCTCATGTTCACTCACTCTTGTGAGGCCTATGGTTCAGTTCAGTTCAGTTCAGTTCAGTTCAGTCGCTTAGTCGTATCTGACTCTTTGCGACCCCATGAATCACAGCACGCCAGGCCTCTCTGTCCATCAACAACTCGCAGAGTTCACTCAGACTCACATCCATCAAGTCAGTGATGCCATCCAGCCGTCTCATCCTCTGTCGTCTCCTTCTCCTCCCGACTCCAATCCCTCACAGCATCGGAGTCTTTTCCAATGAGTCAACTCTTCCCATGAGGTGGCCAAAGTACTGGAGTTTCAGCCTCATCATGATTCTCTCCAAAGAAATCCCAGGGCTGATCTCTTTCAGAATGGACTGGTTGGATCACCTTGCAGTCCAAGGGACTCTCAAGAGTCTTCTCCAACACTTCAAAAGCATCAATTCTTCAGCACTCAGCTTTCTTCACAGTCCAACTCTCACATCCACAGATGACCACTGGAAAAACCATAGCCTTGACTAGACGGACCTTTGTTGGCAAAGTAATATCTCTGCTTTTCAATATGCTATCTAGGTTGGTCATAACTTTTCTTATTTGTACAATTATGTATGCAAAAGTAAACTCTCTGCTTGATAATTTCCTTTAGCATCTATGCTATATTTAGTTTATATTCTCCTCACAGAACTAATGTCCTATTCTCTGGAAAGCTTTGTTTGATACAGTATTGCTTCTTCCATACATATTTGAAGGATTTTTACTGGAAAGCATTTATGCTGGAATCTTAGTTTATGGGACTGTTTGTAAGACATGATCTCATTGTTTTGTGCCTTATAATATTTCTTTTGATATTATTTATCTGTCTTCCTTTTCTTTGAAAAGGAAGTTTATGCCTTTTACTTCTGGTTGTTTTTTATACTGTGTATTTTTATAGTTTACCAAAATCGTTGTACCTTATCAGAGGTATTCACAATGATGTGTGTGTGTGTGTGTGTGTGTGTTGATTACTGTGCTTAGGTTTTATAGAGTTCTTTATTTTCTTGGTTTGTGTAATTCAAGTTGGTAAAATTCTCAACCATTACAGCTTTAAATTTTGCATCTTCCTAATTCTCCCTCATCTCTCTTTCTCCACATCTATTAATATGTTGCATATAATTTTAATATTCTTACCAGCTCATGTGAACCTTCTCTTTTCTACATATATCAATCTGGATGTTTTGTACTTACCTGTTTTTTTTTATTCACTACTATATACTCTGGTGTTTTTTTTTTTTTTAAACTTCTTAATTCACTCCTATCTATAATCTCTCAATTTTATGTTCTTAAATATTATTCAGTATTATGTTATCCTTTGTTGACTCATATATAAGAAACAAAATATTCCTTTACCTCTTAGTTTTAGGACTTTTGGTCTTAATCTTTGTATGCCTGATTTCTTTTTAAAGTGGAAAAGTGGATATCATGTTTCTTGTATAAAATTTGAGTGAAACCAGAAATCATTCATATACTGAAGAGATTCTTGATAAATTATTTCACCAGACACACTTTACCTGTCCTTTCCCAGGTAGAAAGAATAGGGTAGATAAAACTGAATAAAGGTTGTGTTGCACTTTGGACATTTTTTTTCCCCCTGTATGTCCTCTTCTCTGTTATGTAGCTTCCTAAAATTCCCAACTGAGAACTTGGGAGATTCCCTGTCCCACCATCACTGCTCTGAGTCCTGAACACTAATTCCTGTTCCTTGGAATTCTGAGGTTGTTAAACATTCCAAATTGCCTTTTATATAGATTTTCTCTCTTGCTTTTTAGTATCCCATCCATTCTGTTTCAAGTTTTGGCAAATAACAACTGAGAGTTAGGCTAATTTCTTTGTCTTCCCTATTAAAATGACTAAATTTGTCTCCACAGCCCCACAGTTCTCTCAGATTTTTAGCTGTTCTTCTGTTTCATAATAGTGACCTGTACCTTTTTGCTTGGATGTTGTATCCTAGAACTGGAAAATATACTGAATAAAAATGGCTACAAAATATTTACCTATCTACTTATCTCTCTTCTGTTCTCCTCAAGGATCTTAGGTCCTCAAGACTTTGTAACTTCAGCCTCTCTCTACCATTTCTAAATATATGCTTATATTCTTTCTGTTTTTATGTTTATTCTTCATGTTTTTCTTCTTGATGGGCATTGGTTTGTCACTAAGTAATCCTTTACAGCCATGAATGGATGTCTTCATGTGTTTTCCTCAGTAACTCTGTGTCTTTGCCTCAACAGCTCATCTACTCTTTATTATTCAGCTCTAATTTTCTTCTGATGAAACATTGTATTTTCATAATAGCTCAGTGGAGATCTTCATGACTTTCCATATATAAACATGATTTTTCTTCCCTTTGTGCTTTTGTATTTTGTACAATGTTTTGACCTATATAAATTATCAGAATAACTTAGAGGAAGCACAATTAGAGCCATCAGTTTTGTCCCTTTTTTCAACTTTACATAGTTGTATTACTTGTCTTGATGGTGACATCTTGCTCTACCTATTGGCAGAGCAAGAGTAAAATATGCAGTTATTTGATACAAATTAACTGAGTGACATTAAATGTAACAACATAGGAAATTTTTAAAAAATCATGATTTGAGAGCAAGTGTCAGACTTTATTTTTGGGAGCTCCAAAATCACTGCAGATGGTGACTGCAGCCATGAAATTAAAAGACGCTTACTCCTTGGAAGAAAAGTTATGACCAACCTAGATAGTATATTCAAAAGCAGAGACATTACTTTGCCAACAAAGGTCTGTCTAGTCAAGGCTATGGTTTTTCCAGTGGTCATGTATGGATGTGAGAGTTGGTCTGTGAAGAAAACTGAGCGCCAAAGAATTGATGCTTTTGAATGTGGTGCTGGAGAAGACTCTTGAGAGTCCCTTGGATGGCAAGGAGATCCAACCAGTCCATTATGAAGGAGATCAACCCTGGGATTTCTTTGGAGAGAATGATGATGAGGCTGAAACTCCAGTACTTTGGCCACCTCATGGGAAGAGTTGACTCATTGGAAAAGACTCTGATGCTGTGAGGGATTGGAGGCAGGAGGAGAAGGAGACGACAGAGGATGAGATGGCTGGATGGCATCACTGACTCAGTGGACGTGCATCTGAGGGAACTCCGGGAGTTGGTGATGGACAGGGAGGCCTGGCATGCTGCAATTCATGGGGTCGCAAAGAGTCAGACACAACTGAGTGACTGAACTGAACTGATCTGAAAAATACCTCTTTTCAGTAGCAAAACTGTATTAAAATGATTGCTTTAATAAAAATATGAAGTATGATATTCTACTGAAATGTAAATTTGTCTCATAGAATAACAAATTAAAATTCATATTTGCTTTATTTCCTTTCTTGAATGACATTATCATATATTTATAGTTTTGTTTTGTTTTCCTAGAAAGGGAGAATTTCTCAAAGCAGTCATATATAAACTTAAGAATGAAGAAAGAAGGACTGGTTGTATTGTTTACTTTCTATGCTTGCCTGAGACTTCTTTTCCTGAAATCCCTTCCTGATGCTATCATGTTGAGATAAATATCTTTTCTCTGTGCTCTGTTATCATTCCATTACCTCTCATATGTCACTACAAACCATGTGTCTTCAAATAGGTGACACACATTTCAAGCTAGAGGCGATGTCTTACTCATGCAAAGTTCCCAGTGCAGGGCTCTCCCGGTACATGCATGCTCAATGCTTTGAGAAGGATAGATCGAAGCCCTTGCCTTGTGTTTACGGAATGCAAAGCACTATTTTCACTACTGAAGATAGATAAATAAACATAAATCCCCTGTTTCCTGGGAGATGAAACTGATGAAAAACATGAGCAATAAAAATTAATATATAATAATGTAAAGAGAAGGAAACACTTCTGGAAATAAAAGTACAAAATATCAAAACTGGTATTATTTTTGCACAAGCTTGAGTGAATTGGTTAAAATGGGCTAACAAGAAAGGCAGGATATATGTGTATACTAACTATTGTATATATCTATAAATATTTTTACATGTAACCATTAATTTACACTGAAGTCTCAAAGTTTAATCCATTATCACAAAGATTATTATACATTACTTCTTTGATCATGTTTAATTCCCACTAAAAGAGGGAGAAATCTGGTTTCTATCAGCAGTCATCCATTTATTTAAAGGTTTAATTCCAGTATACATGCAAAGCAACATAATTGTTAACCTGGACCACCGTGGAAGCAACTTCTACTACTTTTGTGTAGTTCCTTTAGTCTTACAGATTCTAATTTCTTCCAGGATTAATCAGGCCAGCATATTTTTTTTTCCCACTTTCTTCAGTGAGGCTTCTTCACACACCAGTAAACTGTTTTTTTTTTTTCATACTACATAGTTCATCCTAGAATTACCCATGTTTAAGAACTATATTTATGATATACACATTTTAATTATATGCACTGAAGTACACATTTTGTGCTGTGGTTCTTGACTAATATGGCACCATAACAGTCTCCACTATTATGGCATCATAGAGTATAGTGTCACCACCAGAAAATATACCCTCTGATTCACTTGTTCATTTTTCCTTTTCTCTCCCTTGATCTCTGACTGCTACTGATATTTGTATTGTCTCCAGTTTTGCACTTTTCCAAATGTCATTTAATTGGTATCTTACAATATTTAGTCTTTTTAGATTTCCTATTCTAGCAATATACTTTTAAGATTGACCCATTAGTTTTCATGATATGATAGCTTATAGTTACATTGCTTAATAATAGTCCATTGTATACATGTTACAGTTACTTGTCTATTTCTTAAAGGATATTTGATTCCTTCCAGGTATTGGCAGCTACTTCAAATTTACATGCACAGGCTTTTGCGTGAAAATTGGTTTTGAAGCAACTGGATAAATATCGAGGTGTCCATTTGCTACATTATATTGTAAGATTATGTTTAACTTTGTTGGAAGCTGTCAAACTGTTTTCCAAAGTGGAAAATTTTATTCTATAATTCAAAATTATTACAACTTTTAAAAACATGGTATTTGCATTGTGTGCTATTCCATAGCTCTTTACTTTTAATCTATAGTATCTTGTAGAAGACATACAGTAAGGTCTTCTTTTATAATGACTCTCAAAGTCCCTGTATTTTAATTGGAGTATTTAGACCATTCATGTTTAAAGAGTTCATATAGATTCTGCTTTCTGTTGTTTGCACCTGTTATTATTTGTCCCTCTCTTGTTTTGACTTCTCTAGTTTTAACTGAAAATTTCATATGAATATATTTTCTCTCTTCTTTTATGTATCATTTATTCTCTGAGAGTGTGTAAAATACATTTATAACTAAAACAAATCCACTTTCAAATAAAATTATATCATGTCATGTGTAGTACAGTCATATCCAGTATAATTTCCCAATTTTCTCCTCCGGTCATTAATTTTGCTATCATTAATTTTAGTTCACCATGTGGTATAATCACCTAATACACTGTTGCTCCTCTTACTCTTGTAAGTTTTTATTAAATACTTTGATAAGAAATAAAATGAAAAATGTTTTATTTTTATCTCTCCTTATTACCTTTCCTGTGTTCTTCCTTTCTTTATAAAATTTCAAGTTTCTGACCTATATAATTTTCTTCTCTCTGAAGAACTTGTCCTAACATGTCTTGCTTGCAACAAATTTGAAGGAATGTGTTGGTTAGAGAATTCTAGGTTTTTGGCCTCTTTCTTTCTTCTGCACTCTCCATATTTCACTTCACTGTCTTCTGGTATGCATGTTTTCTGATAGAAAGCCAGTTATAATCTTTTTTCTTTCCTTCTATAGGAGAACTCTCTCCTCTTTACTACGTGGCTTGTTTCAAGATTTTCTTTTCTTCCCCCCCGCCTTGAAGTTTGAATATGATATGGCTAGATGCAGACTTTTGGTATCTATCTGGCTTTGTTTTTCTAAGCCACCTAGATCTATGGTTTGGTGTTTGACATTTATTTTAGAAAATTTCTCAGTCATTATTAATTCACATATTTCTTCTGCTACTTTTTTCTCTTTCTTCTAATATTCCTATTACCAATGCATTACACATTTTATAATTATTCTATAGTTCTTCAGTATTCTGTTTTATATGTTAAATTATTGTCTTTTTACTTTAATTTGGGAAGTTTCTGTAGTAATTGCTCAAATTCATCATTATTTTTTCTTGGTTGTCTAAGATTTAATAAAATGAGTCTGTTATAGGCATTCTTTTATCTCTGTTACAGTGTTTTTAATTTCTAGCATTTATTTTTGTTCACTTCTTAAATGTTTCATCTGTATTCATACATTACTATTAGATCCCTTAATATTTTCATCATAATTGCTTTAAATTTATGTTCCATTAATTCAAAAACTGTGCCATATCTTATTCTATATCTGATTCTTATCTTATCTCTTCATATTGCATTTATGGGGTTTTTTTTTTTTTTTTTTTTTTTTTGCCTTTTAGCATGCTTCACAATTTTACACCAGGTAGTAGCAATTGAAGTTTTTCAACTTTTAGCATGAAACTTCATGTTAATCTACCTATGACCTGGCTTATGTTTAAGCTTTGCTGTAGCTATAAGTTACAAAGACTACATTTCCCTCTAGTTCCATCTATTATTCTCCCCCAACATGATATGCATTAGTAGAGTATATTGCAGTTAATTGCCTTTCCCCCAGGTCAGATAAAACAGTGGTAAAAAAGTTTCTCTAACTGAGTAGTTTGTTTTTGTTGAGAATTCTTTGACAATAGTTAAAAAATGGAACATTTCTCCTTTTGCTGTCCAAAATATGAGTGTAGGTTTTCTCCAATGTTTATCATGAAAGCCTGGTGAGAATCCCGAAGGTAAAATCCCTGAATGTTGAAATGTCCCTCCCCGCTACCCAGACTCTGAGAAATTTTATCTCTTATTGAGCTTCCCAGGTGGCACTAGTGGTAAAGAAAGTGAAAAGTGAAAGTGAAGTCGCTTAGTCGTGTCCGACTCTTTGCAGCCCCATGGACTGTAGCCTACCAAGCTGCTCGGTCCATGGGATTTTCCAGGCAAGAATACTGGAGTGGGTTGCCTTTTCCTTCTCCACTGGATCTTTCCGATCCAGGGATTGAACCCGGGTCTCCCGCATTGTAGGCAGACGCTTTACCATCTGAGCTACCAGGAAGTCCCTACTCAGTGGTAAAGAACCCTCTTGCTAATGCAGGAGACATAAGAGACATGGGTTTGCTCCCTGGATCCGGAAGATCCCTGGGGGAGGAAAGGGCAACCCACTCTGGTATCTTTGCCTGGAAAATCTCATGGACAGAGGAGACTGGCAGGCTATAATCCATGGGGTTGCAGAGTCAGACACGACTGAAGTAACTTGCATGCCAGTCAATTCAGTCGTGTCTGACTCTTTGCGACCGTATGGACTCCTCTGCTCATAGGATTCAGTTTAGTTCAGTTCAGTCACTTAATCGTGTCCGACTCATTGCAACCCCATGAATCGCAGCATGCCAGGCTTCCCTGTCCATCACCAACTCCTGGAGTTCACTCAAACTCATGTCAGTCGAGTTGGTGATGCCATCCAGCCATCTCATCCTCTATCGTCCCCTTCTCCTCCTGCCCCCAATCCCTCCCAACATCAGAGTCTTTTCCAATGAGTCAACTCTTTGCATGAGGTGGCCAAAGTACTGGAGTTTCAGTTTTAGCATCATTCCTTCCAAAGAACACCCAGGACTGATCTTTAGAATGGACTGGTTGGACCTCCTTGCAGTCCAAGGAACTCTCAAGAGTCTTCTCCAACACCACAGTTCAAAAGCATCAATTCTTTGGCGCTCAGCTTTCTTCACAGTACAACTCTCACATCCATACATGACTACTGGAAAAACCATAGCTTTGACTAGACGGACCTTTGTTGGCAAAATAATGTCTCTGCTTTTGAATATGCTATCTAGGTTGGTCATAACTTTCCTTCCAAGGAGTAAGCATCTTTTAATTTCATGGCTGCAATCACCATCTGCAGTGATTTTGGAGCCCAAAAAAGTAAAGTCTGACACTCATAGAATTAGGAAGCAGCTAATCCACACCCAACCTTTAGTAACTCATCAAAACTGCTATATCTGTTTTCCTATTCTTACTTTCTCAGTGGCAGTATTATTATTGTTGTTGTTATTATTATTACTTTTTATTTTCCTCTGAAATTCTCTGTGTACTTGCCTGCCTCTCCAGATTTTGTCTTTTTCTGATGCATCTTGGAAAGTCATCAGTTCATTCCATTTCATTCCATTTCTTGTTTGAGACATCAAGTGATGACCTCTAAGCTCTTTATATGATGGAGATGATCAAAAGTTTCTGCTTCACTTTTGAATGATACTTTTGCTGATATATAATTCTAGGTTGGTAGTTTTCATATTTTCTTTCAACATTTAAAATATTTCACTTCACTTACTTCCTGCTTGCATGATTTCTGATAAGTTCACCATCATTCTCACCTTTTTCTCTCTATAGTTGAAGTGTCTTTTTTCCCTCTGGCTTGTGTCAAGGTTTTATATTTGTCTTTTTTTTTTTTTTTTCAGTAATTTGAGCATAATATGTCTAGGTGTAGTTTTGGGAGGATTTTACCCTGCTTGTTTTACTTTGAGCTTCATGGATACATGATTCAGTGTGTTCATTAGCTTTCAAAATTCCTCAACCACTATCACTTCGTTTTTTTTTTTTTTTCTTTCTTCTCTTCTTTGCTCTCTGTTCCTTCTCTTGGCATTTCTATTCCATGTATAATACACAATTTAAATTTGCAGTTCTTAAATGATAGATATTATTATTATTATTATTAGATTTTCTCTTTCATTTCAGTTTGAAAAGTTTCTATTAACCTATCTTTAATTTTATTGATATTTTTCTATGCCCATGCCCAGTCAACTGAGGCATTAAATGCATTCTTCAATTCTTATGCATTGTCTTTGATTTCTAGCATTTCTTTTTTTCATTTTTAGAGCTCACTTCTCTCCATCCATTAATTTTTGCATGGCTTCTATTTTATCCCTTAGAATATTTATAACTCAAAGATATTTCAAATTCTCTGTCTGAAAATTCAAAAATATGTCTTGAATCTGAGCCTGGTTCTGATGATTTCTTTGCTTCTTTGGATTATGGTCTTAACTTTCTTGCATACCTTATAGTGTTGAAATAAGTATGTTATTTTGTGTAATAGAAACCGAGTTACATAATCTTTAATGTCAGTTTTTATATCCATCTTTCTTGAGTATGTGCTGAGTTTAGTGTTTTCCCTAACCGTATGTTTCAAGGGTTCAGATTTCTCTAATGTTCTTGTTTTTTTTTTTTGTTGTTGTTGTTGTTTGTTTCCCCTACTGATTTCGAACTTTCATACTTAGTCCTCTGCAGAAAGCTTTTGCTTGTCACAGCTCTTTCTGTTGTAACCCCCCGTTACTGGGTAGGAGTTCTGTTGCTATTGCTACAAGGTATAAGGGAGGACTATCTTTCTAATTACATTTCAGCCTGTGTTTTAGTGGACCTGTGTCTTCAGACTCTGGTCTTCATAAATGGTTGTAAAGTGATACAGCTAACCCTCCCTCTCAATCTGTTTGGATAACAAGGTAACACACTGCACTTAAAGGAATGTCCTTCTTGTAGGTGGGACAAAGTTCTTGTGAAGACCTTTCCCCTGGACAGGAGGCCTTTGTTAAGGGACAGTCAACAACTTTCAGTGATTGTGCCTGTCTCTGTCCTGCCAGAGCCAGGCAGAATCCTTTTCAGAGATTTTTCTGTGAAAATCTGAAACAATGTCTGATTCTTAAACCCACAACAGTGTGGAGACCCCCTAGGACTTCTGTCCATTGTTTATCTTTTTTCACACAGGTCCTTATTTAGTTCCCAGTAATTCTTCACAATTATCATTTGAGTGTTCCTGAGAGTCTGTAGTTTCATTATTTCATGAAAATAGATTCCAGTTGTGATATTCTGGCTTCACTTATAGGATTTGGTGTTGATATTTTGCCTTATCATTTAGTTTCTTGGAAAATCAAAAAAGAGTGGTTAATTTTTTTGTTGGTATTTTGAGGGTAGATGAAATGACTTCCAATCTCTGTAAATGTCAAAGGTGTGACAAGATATTTATCATTTTAGTATTAAAAAGTTACAAATATTTATTTATATAATTTAATTTAATGCCATAAAGGAATATTATTTCTTACTGAAGATTAATTCATTTTATGTTTGTCCTTACTTCTCTAGTCTTTAAAATAACTATTAATAATAAGGGAGCTCAGACAGAAGAGAATTTGCCTGTAATGCATTAAACCTGGCTTCAATCCCTGGGTCAGAAAGATACCCTGGAGAAGGAAATGGCTACCCACTCCAGTATTCTTGCCTGGCAGGCTAGTCCATGGGGTCATAAAGAGTCAAACATGACTGAGTGACTAACAAACATACACACACACACACACACACACACACACACACACACACACTAATAATGATTCACACGTGTCACAAGAATGACCTGATGTCTCTAATCTCAGTCCTTTTGAATTGTATTTTTCATAGGTTTATTCTTTCAGCCTAATTCTGTCTTAAAGTCTTCAAATTTCCTGTAGGACACAAGTAGCTATATTTCATCAAAAATCAACTTTCAGTCTTATGTGGACACATTTTTCCCATAACAATGACTTCCTGTTGTGAAGCAGAATGAAAAAAGAATAATTTGTCTATGTGCTGTTAAAGTCTCACATTTTGAATCTAATTGTTTCCATGCAAAAATTGTGCTTTATGAACTGTTATTTCTATCTTTATAGTGTTATTTGGAGGAGGGAAGCTTCATGAGTTGTTTCTTAATTTAATATATTTAAATATAACACTACCAGTTGCCAAATAATTTCTGAAAATGCATTATCATTTTGTGCATGTTGTTCTATGGGAGACAAAAGTAAAATGACTGTTCAGTATGTGGCAAAGAAAAGTAAATATAATCCCCTAAATGCAATTATATAAGATTAGCTTTCTTGTATCTGGATTAATTAGCACAGAAATAAGAGAAATAATTTTGTTATATAGAAAATGTTTTCAAATAATGTAGACTTTAACCATAATTGTTTGATAATAATGTGTTACTTCTTCCAAATTTAAAATGACAAAAATAACTATATAATAACTGTACAAAGTTTTGCATTATTAGCTTAAAATGTCCTTGACATAACATATTCTAACCAATATATTTCTAAGTTTATATGACTGCACATGCATGTGGGATTTCAAAACTACTCCAGATAAAAATCAAAAGGACTTAAGGACACACTACTTTTTTTTGTTTTATGTTTTGTTTGTTTGTTGGTATATTTGTTTTATTGCACTGTATTTCTCAGAATTGGAAGTTTAAAGTTTGCTATATGGATAGATATGTATCTACATTCTTACCTATCACCTAGCTTTTGGCTATGCTTATTTGTAGGAACATACAGTTAGCACAGTGTTAGGAGTTCAGAAAGATTAGCCTTCAGAAAATGTCACAGAACACCAGTAATAACCAGTTCAAAAACTTAGAGGTGTGGGTTAGGAATGGAAACAAAAGCACAGCCTTAGTAGGGTAGAACAAACTTCATTATATCCTAGCCTGAATTTGTATGTTTACACTTTCTTAACTAGAAGATTTGTTAACAATTAAAATAGGACATCTCAGATATTTAAGTATCTTTGAATGCCTCATTTGGATTGCACAAATATCTGGTCTTGAAAAGAGTTCATATGTTATTCTTTGTACGCAATTACCTTCTTTCTTTTTCTCTGGTGTAAAGAAACACATCTACTTCTGCTTTTTGACTATGCCAAAGCCTTTGACTGTGTGGATCACAACAAACTGTAGAAAATTCTTCAAGAGATGGAAACACCAGACCACTTTGCCTGCCTCCTGAGAAATCTGTATGCAGGTCAAGAAGCAATAGTTAGAACTGGAAATGTAACAACGGACTGCTTCCAAATTGGGAAAGGAGTACAACAAAGCTGTATATTGTCATCCTGCTTATCTAACTTATTGCAGAGGACATCATGCAAAATGCCAGGCTGGATGAAGCACAAGTTAGAATCAAGATTGCCAGGAGAATTATCAATAATCTCAGATATGTAGATGAAACCACCTTGATGGCAGAAAGTGAGGAGGAACTGAAGAGCCTCTTGATGAAAGTGAAAGATGAGAGTGAGAAAGTTGACTTGAAACTCAGCATTTAAAAAACTAAGATCATGGCAACTGGTCCCATCACTTCATGGCAAATAAATGGGGAAAAATGGAAACAGTGACAGACTTTATTTTGGGGGGCTCCAAAATCACTGCAGATGGTGACTGTAGCCATGAAATTAAAAGGTGCTTCCTCCTTGGAAGGAAAGCTATGACTAACCTAGACAATATATTAAAAAGCAGAGGTATTAATTTGCCAAAAAAATGGTCCATTTAGTCAGAGCTATGGTTTTCCCAGGAGTTATGTATGGATGTGAGATTTGGACTATAAAGAAATCTGAGCACCAAAGAATTGATGGTTTTGAATTGTGGTGTTGGAGAAGACTCTTGAGGGTCCCATGGAAAGACTCTTGAGGGTCCCATTGACTGCAAAGAGATCAAGCCTGTCAAACCTAAGGGAAATCTGTCCTGAATATTCATTGGAAGGACTGATGCTGAAGCTGAAACTCCAATACTTTGTTCACCTAATGTGAATGACTGATTTATTGGAAAAGACCCTGATGCTGAGAAAGATGGAAGGCAGGAGACTAAGGGGATGACAGAGGATGAGATGATTGGATGGCATCACTGACTCAATGGAATGAACTTGAGCAAGCTCCAGGAGTTGGTGATGGACAAGGAAGCCTGGCATGCTACAGCCCATGGGATCTCAAAGAGTCAGACGTGACTGAGCAACTGAACTAAACTGAAGGAGCACTCTTGGCAAAAACCATAATGAGTTCTTCATTTTCATCAAGTTTTTAATGCATGTTATAAGAGATGGGAATACCAGACCACCTGACCTGCCTCCTGAGAAATCTGTATGCAGGTCAAGAAGCAACAATTAGAACAAGACATGGAACAAAGACTGGCTCCAAATTTGGAAAGGAGTACGTCAAGGCTATACATAGTTACACTGTTTATTTAATTTATGTGCAGAGTGCATCATGGGAAATGCTGGACTGGAAGAAGCACAAGCTGGAATCAAGATTTCTGGGAGAAATATCAATAACCTCAGATATGCAGATGATGCCACTTTTATGGCAGAAAGCAAAGAAGAACTAAAGAGCCTCTTCATGAAAGTGAAAGAGGAGAGTGAAGAGGTTGGCTTAAAACTTAACATTCAGAAAACTAAGATCATGGCAACTAGTCCCATCACTTCATGACATATAGACGGGGAAACAGTGATGGCATGCTTCAGTCCATGGGGGTCATAAAGTGTAGGACACGACTGAGCAACTGAACTGATTGATAACTTATATGCTCAATGGTGAACAATCTCCATGATAGCAAATTTTCTTTAAAGAGGAAACATCTGAAATGAATGACGATACTGCTGAGGTTCAGCGTTCTGCACATCCCTGTGATTCTACTTCTTCTATGCTCACCATATATGAGAGCCAACACAGCAACATGTCATCTTTAAAGAGGCCTGCTTGCTTACAAGACTGGTCCTTTGCTTGTGTCTGGAAACTTGGATATCAGAAGCATTCCCATCATTCTCAAACTTGAAAAAAGTTGTTCATTATGCCTGAATTGTTTGCATAATCAATGTAGTTTATGCTTATAAATAAAGAAAAAAATATATGAGATTTGTTGAAGCATGGTAAGGAAGACTCTGCTGAATGGGAAGACTATAGCAATATGCATAGGGACCTCTGTGATGGAGTTCTATAGTGGAGAAGGGACACTAGGCTTAACCTCTGAATACAGCATGGTCAGTGGGAATTTACAACCAAGCGGTATAGAAGAAGTCAATGGGCCAAAAATTACTAGAGGAATCATCAGTTATAATGGAGGTTCTGGCTAAACTGAACCAAGAGGATTGTCAGCTGAGGCATGCTGGAGGATGTGGAACCTGATCAATACTGAGAGTCATCAGATATGTGTAGAGGGAATTCTTGCTAAACTGACTTGTTAAAATTCTCACAAAGACTAGCTTTTACAACTAAGGATGCAGATGGTCCAAGGAAAATGTTTAGGAATCTGACAAAGTTTTATCAAGCAAAGATCTCTATGATGCTGAATGTGCTTTCTTTCTGGGTGTCTGAAGTTTTGGAGTGATCCATAGTGAAGATTCAGCTTTCAGTAAAAACTCTGGATATTCAGTCTCTAATGAGCACTGATCCCAGATACTGCATTCCCTCAAGATAGAACATAGAAAGCCTTGGCTGAATTTCTCTCATTTCACCTGATGTACCTCTCCCTTTCACTGATTCTGCTTTATATCTTTTTGTTGTAATAAATCTTATGTTTGGCTAGCACTTTATACTGAGCGTTATGAATCATTTTAGCAAATCATTGAAACAGAAGATGGTTTAGGGGTCTCTCCTAAACCATCCTATATTTTTATTTAATCTAGACTTATCCAGATTTCTAACTCTATCATCTTTCTGGTTTATATGAAGTTTACTTTATATTAGTGTAGTAGTGGTGAACTTAATCTAATTTATTCTGAGATAGATATTTTTGCTTTGAAGTGAAACGTTAATTGCTCAGTCATGTCCAACTCTTTGTGACCACACGGACTGTAACCCACAAGGTTCATCTGTCCATGGGACTTCCCAGGCAAGAAACAGCAATGGACATCCATTCCCTTCTCTAGGGGTCTTCCTGACCCAGAGATCAAACTTAGGTCTCATGCATTGCAGGCAGATTCTTTACTGTTTTTCCTTTGCTCTTAGCTATTCTGAAGTCTTACATAAGGAAATCTCTTGAAGTCACGGATTCTCAACCTGTATATGAAAGAATGAGCCTAAAGAGCTCTTTCTCAAGCGGCTATGGATATGTAGACTATTTTTGTGTGCTTGTCGCCATATAGTCTCATATTTTTTTGCATGGCATTGAAAATACAAAAAGTCAGTTTAAATAAAGTATTTTCTTTATATCTCATCCTGTCTTATTGAAATACTAAATTCTGTTTGTTGTTGTTATTACTGTTGTATCAGTTGGAGTGTATCTAGCTGCAAGTGATATATTATCTGGAAAGAAGAATCAACATCTTATACAATGAAAAGTTTAGTATCATTACTAACAAGAAGTTCTGGTAAATATAATTCCAGGATGGGAAAACTGAAAAACATACCCAAATCTCCAAGGGCCTCAGTTCAGTTCAGTTCAGTTCAGTCACTCAGTCATGTCTTCGCATGCTGTGGCCAAAGTACTGGAGTTTCAGCATTAGCATCAGTCCTTCCAGAGAACACCCACGACCGATCTCCTTTAGAATGGACTGGTTGGACCTCCTTGCAGTCCAAGGGACTCTCAAGAGTCTTCTCCAACACCACAGTTCAAAAACATCAATTCTTTGGCACTCAGCTTTCTTCACAGTCCAACTCTCACATACATATATGACCACTGGAAAAACCATAGCCTTGACTAGACGGACCTTTGTTGGCAAAGTCATGTCTCTGCTTTTGAATATGCTATCTAGGTTGGTCATAACTTTCCTTCCAAGGAGTAAGTGTCTTTTAATTTCATGGCTGCAATCACCATCTGCAGTGATTTTGGAGCCACTCCCCCCCCAGGAAAAAAAATAAAGTTTGACACTGTTTCCACTGTTTCTGCATCTCTTTCCCATGAAGTGATGGGGCCACATTCCATGATCTTCATTTTCTGAATGTTGAGCTTTAGGCCAACTTTTTCTAGACATCATTAATATTTCTGTTTTGTAAATTTAGCATTTTCAACATGACTCATAGTCTCATGACTGAAATTTTTGTATCCACAAGTCCAGACATAAGACTTTTGCAATCTCTATTAATATTTACAAGGAGTAAATATTGTAAATCATCTCTAAACACATCTTCTTTAATCAGGGAGAAAAAGATCAACATCCAGAAAAGGCTTTTGTATGTTCTGTTGACCAGGATGCTAATCACACTGATAAAACTTTCAAAACTATTCTATGCCAAGAGAAAGAGAATTATAATAATTTGGATTAGATTCAGCAATAATTACACATTAGCATTAGGAAGGTGCCACCCTCCATGAGAAGCTGAACATCGGAAGAAAAGTCCAAGTCTCTCTCAGAGGAAGGATTAGGAATCTGGTTTCAAGATCAGCAAAAACTACCCAAACCCTAGAACAAATAACAAACAAATCCTATTTACCATTACTCTCAAATATATGGTGTACTTTCCAGAATTTGCAATTTTAGAAAATTAAGAAGATATGAAATGCTTTATTTTTACTTTAGCAGAAATTATGGCAACATTTTTTCTGCTTTAAAAGCATTACCTCTTAATATACAATATACAAAGTATTTAAGAACTATGCATTATTGCTGTTTAAAATATTTTCATAAACAATATGCAAACAAACTAAGTAATGGAAAGATACTTCATGTTCATAGACAGGAAGATTCAATATCACTAAAATGTTAGTTCTTCCCAATTTAATCTGTAGATTATGTGTACTCCAAATCAAAATCCCAGTAAGCTATATTGTAGATATCAAAAATTTATAGGAGAGACAAAAGACCCAAAGTAACCAGCACGATATTGAAGGAGAAGAACCAAGTTAGAGGATGAACACCACATAACTTTAAGACTTACTATAGCGTTACAGCAATAAAGAAAATGTGATATTAGTGAAAGAACCGACAAATGGGCCCACGAAAGATCCATGCAATAGAGAGCCCAGAAACGAATCCACATAAATGTGATCAACTGGTTATTGACAAAGGATCAAAGGCAGTACAATGGAGAAAACGTTTTCTTTTCAACAAAAGATACTGGAACAACTGGCCTTCACAGGCAAATAAGTGAATCTAGATATAGGTGGATCTCACCAGATGATCAGTACCAAAATCAGATTGATTATATTATTTGCACTCTATTCAGTCAGCAAAAATAAGACCATGAGCTGACTGAGGCTCCGATCATGAACTCCTTATTTCCAAATTCATATTTAAATTTAAGAAATTAGGGAAAACCAATAGGCCATTCAGGTATGACCTAAATCAAATCCCTTACATTTATACAGTGGAAGTGACAAATATATTCAGGGGATTAGATCTGAAAACTATTGATGGAGGTTCATAACATTGTATAGGAGTTGGTGCTCAAAGCCATCCCCACAAAAAGAAATGCAAAAAGGCAAAATGGTTGTCTGAGGAAGCCTTACAAATAGCTGAGAAAAGAGAAGCAGAATGTCAAATGATAGAAGGGAGAGACAAAAAACCTTCCTAGGTGAACAACACAAATAGAGGAAAAGAATACAATGGGAAAGACTAGAGATCACTTCAAGAAAATCAGAGATACCAAGGGAAAATTTCATGCAAAGATAGGCACAATAAAGAACAGAAATGCTATACACCTAACTGAAGCAGAAGATATTTTTTAATTAATTAATTAATTAATTTTACTTTACAATATTGTATTGGTTTTGTGATACATTGACTTGAACCTGGCATGAGTGTACATGTGTTCCACATCCTGAACCCCCTTCCCACCTCCCTCCCCATCCCATTCCTCTGGGTCATCCCAGAAGCAGAAGATATTAAGAAGAGTTGGCAAGAATACACAGAAGAACTATACAAAAAATATTTTAATTACCCAGAATACCACGATGGTGTAATCACTCACCTAGAGCCAGACATCCTGGAATGCATAGTCAAGTGGGTCTTAGGAAGCATCACTATGAACAAAGGTAGTGTAGGTGATGGAATTCCAGCTGAGCTATTTCCAATTCTAAAAGATGATGCTGTGAAAGTGCTGCACTCAATATGCCAGCAAATGTGGAAAACTCAGTAGTGACCACAGTACTGGAAAAGATCAGTTTTCATTCCAATCCTAAAGAAAGGCAATGCCAAAGAAAGTTCAAACTACCGCTCAGTTGTTCTCATCTCACACACTAGCAAAGTAATGCTCAAAATTTTCCAAGCCAGGCTTCAACAGTACATGAACCATGGACATCCAGATGTTCAAGCTGGATTTAGAAAAGGCAGAGGAACATGAGATCAAATTGCCAACATCCGCTTGATCATCAAAAAAGTGAGAGAATTCCAGAAATAAACATCTACTTCTGCTTCACTGACTACAGTGAAGCCTTTGAATGTGTGGATCACAGCAAATTGTGGAAGATTCTTCAAGAGATGGGAATTCCAGACCACCTTACTTGCGTCCTGAGAAATTTGTATGAAGGACAAGAAGCAACAGTTAAGACAAGACATGGAATGATGGATTGGTTTAAAAAAGTATACTGTCTGTATACTGTCACCCTGTTTATTTAATTTATGTGCCAAGTACATGATGGGAAATGCCAGGTTGGATGAAGCACAAACTGAAATAAATATTGCCAGGAGAAATATCAATAACCTCAGATATGCAGATGATGCCACTGTTTTGGAAGAAAACAAAGATGTATTTAAGAGACTATGAATGTGAAAGAGAAGAGGGAAAAAGCTGGCTTAAAACTTAACATTTATAGTTTTCTATATATAGGTCTTTAGTTTCTTTAGATAGATATATTTCTAAGTATTTTACTCTATTTGTTGCAATGGTGAATGGAATTGTTTCCTTAATTTCTTTTTCTACTTTCTCATTATTAGTGTATAGGAATGCAAGGGATTTCTGGGTGTTGATTTTATATCCTGCAACTTTACTATATTCATTAATTAGCTCTAGTAATTTTCTGCTAGAGTCTTTAGGGTTTTCTATGTAGAGGATCATGTCATCTGCAAACAGTGAGAATTTTACTTCTTCTCTTCCAAATTGGATTCCTTTTATTTCTTTTTCTGCTCTGATTGCTGTGGCTAAAACTTCAAGAACTATGTTGAATAGTAGTGGTGAAAGTGGGCACCCTTGTCTTGTTCTCAAAGAAGACACTAATAGATGGAGAAATATACCATGTTCATGGATTGGAAGAATCAATATAGTGTAAATGAGTATACTACCCAAAGCAATTTACAAATTCAATGCAATCCCTATCAAGCTACCAGCAATATTTTTCACAGAACTAGAACAAATAATTTCAAGATTTGTATGGAAATACAAAAAAACCTCGAATAGCCAAAGCAATCTTGAGAAAGAAGAATGGAACTGGAGGAATCAACTTGCCTGACTTCAGGCTCTACTACAAAGCCACAGTCATCAAGACAGTATGGTATTGGCACAAAGACAGAAATATAGATCAATGGAACAAAATAGAAAGCCCAGAGATGAATCCACACACATATGGACACCTTATCTTTGACAAAGGAGGCAAGAAGATACAATGGAGTAAAGACAATCTCTTTAACAAGTGGTGCTGGGAAAACTGGTCAACCACTTGTAAAAGAATGAAACTAGATCACTTTCTAACACTGCACACAAAGATAAACTCAAAATGGATTAAAGATCTAAATGTAAGACCAGAAACTATAAAACTCCTAGAGGAGAACATAGGCAAAACACCCTCCGACATAAACCACAGAAGGATCCTCTATGATCTACCTCCCAGAATTCTGGAAATAAAAGCAAAAATAAACAAATGGGACCTAATTAAAATTAAAAGCTTCTGCACAACAAAGGAAAATATAAGCAAAGTGAAAAGACAGCCTTCCGAATGGGAGAAAATAATAGCAAATGAAGCAACTGACAAACAACTAATCTCAAAAACATACAAGCAACTCCTGCAGCTCAATTCCAGAAAAATAAATGACCCAATCAAAAAATGGGCCAAAGAACTAAATAGACATTTCTCCAAAGAAGACATACGGATGGCTAACAAACACATGAAAAGATGCTCAACATCACTCATTATTAGAGAAATGCAAATCAAAACCACAATGAGGTACCACTTCACACCAGTCAGAATGTCTGCGATCCAAAAATCTGCAAGCAATAAATGCTGGAGAGGGTGTGGAGAGAAGGGAACTCTCCTACACTGTTGGTAGGAATGCAAACTAGTACAGCCACTATGGAGAACACTGTGGAGATTCCTTAAAAAGTTGCAAATAGAACTGCCTTATGACCCAGCAATCCCACTGCTGGGCATACACACTGAGGAAACCAGAATTGAAAGAGACACATGTACTCCAATGTTCATCGCAACACTGTTTATAATAGCCAGGACATGGAAACAACCTAGATGTCCATCAGCAGATGAATGGATAAGAAAGCTGTGGTATATAGACACAATGGAGTATTACTCAGCCATTAAAAAGAATACATTTGAATCAGTTCTGATGAGATGGATGAAACTGAAGCCAATTATACAGAGTGAAGTAAGCCAGAAAGAAAAACACCAATACAGTATACTAACACATATATATGGAATTTAGAAAGATGGCAATGATGACCCTGTATGCAGGACAGCAAAAAAGACACAGATTTGTATAGCGGACTTTTGGACTCAGAGGGAGAGGAAGAGGTTGAGATGATTTGGGAAAATGGCATTGAAACATGTATAATATCATGTAAGAATCAAATTGTCAGTCTATGTCTGATGCAGGATATGGCACGCTTGGGGCTGGTACACGGGGACGACCCAGAGAGATGTTATGGGGAGGGGGGTGGGAGGGGAGTTCATGTTTGGGAACACATGTACACCCGTGGTGGATTCATAAAATAAAAATAAAAATAAAAAGCAAATAAATAAATAAATAAAATAAAATAAAAAGCAATAAATAAATAAATAAATAAATGGCTGAGTAATAGTCTAAAAAAAAAAAATTAGAAAACTAACAGCATGGCATCTGGTCCAATCACTTCATGGCAAATAGATGGGAAACAATGGAAACAGTGAGATACATTATTTTGAGGGGGCTCCAAAATCACTGCAGATGGCAACTGCAGCCATGAAATTAAAAGAGGCTTCCTTCTGCGTGAAAAGCTATGACCAACCTAGATAGCATATTATAAAGCAGAGACATTACTTTGCCAATAAAGGTCTATCTAGTCAAAGCTATGTTTTTTACAGTAATGTATGGATGTGAGAGTTGGACTATAAAGAAAGCTGCGTGCTGAAGAATTAATGCTTTTAAACTGTGGTGTTCTATACATCTGTGTCTCTTTTGCTGTCTTGCACATGCCAGGTTCGCTGCATAATACAGGATGCCTGGGGCTGGTGCACTGGGATGACCCAGAGGGATGGTACGGGGAGGGAGGTGGGAGGAGGGTTCAGGATGGGGAACAAGTGTACACTCATGGTGGATTCATGTTGATGTATGGCAAAACCAATACAATATTGTAAAGTAATTAACCTCCAATTAAAATAAATAATTTTATATTAAAACATAAAAAAAAAAGAT
Source organism: Oryx dammah (assembly GCF_014754425.2). Taxonomy (NCBI): domain Eukaryota; kingdom Metazoa; phylum Chordata; class Mammalia; order Artiodactyla; family Bovidae; genus Oryx; species Oryx dammah. The sequence goes on along the minus strand of NW_024070202.1, from coordinate 3,346,817 downwards.
ATATGAACTGTGGTGTTGAAGAAGACTCTTGAGAGTCCTTTGGACTGCAAGGAAATCCAACCAGTCCATCCTATAGGAAATCAGTCCTGAATATTCACTGGAAGGACTGATGCTGCAGTTGAAACTCCAATACTTTGGCCACCTGATGTAAAGAACCTAGTCACTGGAAAAGACCTCGATTCTGGGAAAGACTGAAGACAGGAGAATAAGGGGATGACAGAGGCTGAGATGGTTGGATGGCAAAACAGACTCAATGGACATGAGTTTGATCATGTTCTGGGAGATAGTGAAGAACAAGAGAAGCATGGTGTTCTGCAGTCTACTAGATCACAAAGATTCCGACAGGACTGAACGACCGAACAATCTCAAGACACAGACCTTACCCTGTCACAAAAATTAACTCAAAGGATCATAGACTTAAATGTAAAATGTGCAACTATAAAACAATATAGAACAACACTTAGAGGTCCTTGGGTGTGGTGATGCCTTTTTAAATACAACATTAAAGATGTAATTAATGAGTGAAGTAATTGATACATTGAACTTTACTGAAATTACAATCTGCTCCAATAAAGAAAACATGAAGAGAATTAGAAGACAAGCCATGGTCTTGGAGAAAATGTTTGCCAAGGACACATCTGATAAAAGACTTTATCTAAAATATATAAAGAACACTTAAAACTCAGCAATAAGAAAACTGATAACTTGATTAAAAAAATGAGCTGGAGATTTCAACAGATACCTCACCAAAGAAGACAGACAGATAGCAACCAAGCATCTGAAATAATGTTCCACAGCATATAGCATCAGAGTATTTGTGAGTAACTGATATTTCAAAATAGTTTATCTATAGATACATATTTTTTGTTATAGTTATTTTGCTTTTTTTTAAATTAGATCTCATTTACTTTCTTTCCTTTGCTTGTGTTTTTAATACAAACACACACACAATGTTTTTGCAGTTTTGATTTCTTTTTCCAATTGTTTGATTAAATTTAATTTTTCTCGTAGTTTATACATATATATTATAGAATCTTAAGTTTATATAATTGTGAACAGAAAAACAAATTTTTAAATTTAATTACCTTTGAATAAATATCATATCAGGCTTACTATATTTTCCTAAATGCTTCATAGACCATTCATTTGCAAAGATCGTGCTCCAGAATTATTCTAATAAGTATTAACTAACTGATTTAAGGAAAGTATTAGTCATTTAGAACAACGACAACAAAAAAGATCAATATTAGAAATATAGTCCTTATGCAAGGCAATTAACAATCTAATCTGAACCAAAGTCTCCTGGATTCTTCAGTTCAGTTCAGTCGCTCAGTCGTGTCCGACTTTTTGCGACCCCATGAATTGCAGCACGCCAGGCCTCCCTGTCCATCACCAACTCCCGGAGTTCATTCAGACTCATGTCCATAGAGTCAGTGATGCCATCCAGCCATCTCATCCTCGGTCGTCCCCTTCTCCTCCTGCCTCCAATCTCTCCCAGCATCAGAGTCTTTTCCAATGAGTCAACCCTTCGCATGAGGTGGCCAAAGTACTGGAGCTTCAGCCTCAGCATCATTCCTTCCAAAGAAATCCCAGGGCTGATCTCCTTCAGAATGGACTGGTTGGATCTCCTTGCAGTCCAAGGGACTCTCAAGAGTCTTTTCCAACACCACAGTTAAAAAGCATCAGTTCTTCGGTGCTCAGCCTTCTTCACAGTCCAACTCTCACATCCATATATGACCGCTGGATTCTTAATGACTGTAAATATAAAGGTGCCTAAAATGATTGTTAGAGAATAAGCTGATAAGCTATCCATAAGCAGATAAATGAATTTATGGGGAAATTTTCCTCTGTGTTTCAGTTCCCCAGAGCATGCAATGTAAGGAAAGAACTGCTTGAATATGAGATGGGCAAAACCACGAAAAAAATCATCGACTGCTATTTTTAATTCCACTCAAAATCACTTATATCTCATTTTTTCTACTTCTATTAAAATTTAATTTAAGTAAGCTTTTGACACTATTACCTTTTTCTTGAACATCTCTCTATATATTTAAGATAATCCACTTAGAATATAATTTCATGTCCATTCATCTAATTATTGATAATTTCAACTTCTGTGTTGATGCTTGTTTTCCAGTCTTCTCTGCTTGTCATGATACTGGATGCTTGGGGCTGGTGCACTGGGATAACCCAGAGGGATGGTATGGGGAGGGAGGTGGGAGGGGTGTTCAGGATGGGGAACAAGTGTACATCCATGGTGGATTCATGTTGATGTATGGCAAAACCAATATAAAATTTTAAAGTAATTAACCTCCAATTAAAATAAATTTATATTAAAAAGATAATTCTTATCAAAAATCACTGGATATTTTCTCAGTTTCTTTTATTGTTTACTATTATATTTTTCAATATTTTATAAGCTTCAAAGTGTCAGGGATCATATCTTGTTCTTTGCTTGTATTTCCCACAGCATCTAAGTTTAGCAGAGAATTCAAAAACCTATTTACCGAATAGACATTACTTTCTTTGTTGTCTTCACTTTTTAGCTTTCTGGCTGCCCTATATAATAACCTGAATAGTCTTTGTCTTTTATGTATTGTCTTTACATATAAATTGTTCTTATATTGCAGTCTAATACTTATTTGATTTCCAATTTCATATAATGTTTCACTTGATTTTTGTTCATAAACTGTTCCTGTATAATATTATGTCTGTAAATCTGTCACTTGTAAATTGTAGAGTGAGATTTTCTGATATAATATACATTATTTCTTTTCTTATGGCTCAATCCATGTCTTCTCTATTGTTTATTCTCTATTTTTTTTCAAGGGCACAATACTTGCTCATTATAAAAGTAATAAAAATGGAAACAGTGTAAATAGTAAATCAATAAATAACACCCCCTAGAATAATCAAAATTTATATTTGATTATTATCATTCTAGCCATGATTATATAAATATTTAAAAAAAGAATTTGGATATAATGTGGAGGATAGGTGGATAGATAAAGCACTTTTTATATAAGCTATTTAAGTAACTCAATCCATTTTAATTATGTTCTGTGCTGTGCTCAGTTGCTTCAGTCATGTCGGACTCTGCAATCCTATAGATTATAGCCCACCAGGCTCCTTTATCCATGGGATTCTCTAGGCACGAATACTTGAGTGGGTTACCATACACTCATCCAGGGGATTTTCCTGACCCAGGGATCGAACCCGGGTCTGCTGCACTGCAGGTAGATTTTTTACCACTGAGCCACCAGGGAAGCCCCATTTTAATCATAAGAGAATATAAATAAGTAGTTAAATAAATTATTTTTTTGTACTAGATAAGACTGAGGTTCACTTTTTACTTTGTAGCCATTCAGTTTTCCAAACACAATTTACTAAAAAACTCATTTCCATAGCATTATTTTGCCATTTTGTCACAAATCAGGTGACCATATAAATGCTCAATCTTTCCTGAACATGCTATGTTTGTCTTGTTAGTTTGCTCTTCTCATGTTGATACCACACTCTTACTTGCTATACCTTTCCTAAAAGTCTTAATATTCAGTGGTGCAACTCAAATTATCTTCTTTCTTTTCAATATTGCTTTGGGCATCATTGGACCTTTGTTCTACATGGATTTTTAAAAGATTTTATAAATTTATGCTAATATTTGTAGAGTTTTGAATAAAATTTATTATACATATATATTTATATGTATATGTGTTTATATACCTATATAAAGTTCGTCATGGTTTGCCAATTCATTGACATGGTGTATCATTTTACTTACTTGATTTATTTCAATATTATCTTGCTGATTTTAATGTGTTGTGCTTAGTCACTTGCATGATACTCTTTGTGACACCATGGACCCCATAGCCTACCAGGCTCCTCTTTCCATGGGGATACTCCAGGCAAGAATACTGGAGTGGATTCCCATTCCACTCCAGGGGATCTTTCCAACCCAGGGAACGAACCCAGGTCTTCTGCATTGCAGGTGCATTCTTTACCATCTGAGCCACCAGGGAAGCCCATTTATTCTAAATATTGGAATTTTTGATGCTATATAAAAATGTATATTTTATTATTTGTATTTTGTCTGTCACATGAAAATGCAAATACATTTGATTTTTAATGGATACTATGTCAAGCTAACTTGTTAAATTCAATTGGTAATTATAATAGCTTTTTATGCTCGATGTACATAATCATAAAATTTGCCAATAATGAGGTATTATTCCTTTGTTTACAAATCAAAATTTTCCCCATTGTACTAGCTAAATTATCAGCAGAATATATATCTTTAAATATACTTTTTTAAAAGATAAATTTCAGGTTCACAGAAAAACAGTGAAAAGTGCAGAGTACCTCCTGCCCACACAAGCAAAGTACCCCTACAGTCAACACCCAGCACCAATTCATTTTTAAAATCAATGAATCTATATCATTATCACACAAGGTCCATAGTTTGCATTACGCTTCAGTCATGGTATTCTATGAGTTTTAACAATTGTGTAATGACATAGTATCCATCCAAAATATATCCATTGTCCTAAACATTCTCTGTAGTCTACTTATTCATCCCACCCTATCCCTAACCCCTGGGGACTAATATTTTCTCTGTCTCCATGGTGTGGCCTTTTGAAAAAGCCCATACAGTTGGAGTCATACAATATATAACTTTTTTTTAGATTGACTTATTTAAGATCCTTCCTGTTTTTTCATGGCTCGATAGCTACTTTGTTTTAGAGCTCAATAATTTATTTACATTTTATTTATTCATTTACCTACTGAAGGCATCTTGGTTGCTTCCATGTTTTAGCAAATATAAATTAGGTCAGTTCAGTCGCTCAGTCGTGTCCGACTCTTTGCCACTCCATGAATCACAGCACGCCAGGCCTCCCTGTCCATCACCATCTCCCAGAGTTCACTCAGACTCACGCCATCGAGTCAGTGATGCCATCCAGCCATCTCATTCTCTGTCGTCCCCTTCTCCTCCTGCCCCCAATCCCTCCCAGCATCAGGGTCTTTTCCAATGAGTCAACTCTTCGCATGAGGTGGCCAAAGTACTGGAGCTTCAGCTTCAGCATCATTCCTTCCAAAGAAATCCCAGGGTTGATCTCCTTCAGAATGGACTGGTTGGATCTCCTAGCAGTCCAAGGGACTCTCAAAAGTTTTCTCCAACACCACAGTTCAAAAGCATCAATTCTTCAGCGCTCAGCCTTCTTCACAGTCCAAATCTCACATCCATACATGACCACAGGAAAAACCATAGCCTTGACTAGACGGACCTTAGTGGGCAAAGTAATGTCTCTGCTTTTGAATATACTATCTAGGTTGGTCATAAATTTTCTTCCAAGGAGTTGCTATAAAATTTCCATAAGCAGGTTTCTGTGTGGACATAAGTTTTTTAATTCTCTTGCTAAATACTAAGTAGCATAAATGATGGATGGTTTGGTAATAGTTTGGTTAGTTTTGACTTTCAAAGTGGCTGTAGCATTTTGCATTTCAACCAGTATTGTGCAAGAGTGCCTCTCATAACATATCTTTGCCAACATCTTGTGTTTTAAGTATTTTATACTCTTATCATTCTAATAGTTATGCAGTGGTATATCATAGTTGTTTTAATTAGAAATTCCTTAATCACTTCATGGCAAATAGATGAGGAAACAGTGGAAACAGTGGCTGACTTTATTTTGGGGGGCTCCAAAATTACTGCAGATGGTGATTGCAACCATGAAATTAAAAGACGCTTACTCATTTGAAGGAAAGTTATGACCAACCTAGACATCATATTAAAGAGCAGAGATATTACTTTGTCAACAAAGGTCCATCTAGTCAAGGCCATGGTTTTTCCAGTAGTCATGTATGGATGTGAGAGTTGGACTATTAAGAAAGCTGAGCACTGAAGAATTGATGCTTTTGAACTGTGGTGTTGGAGAAGGTTCTTGAGAGTCCCTTGGACTGCAAGGAGATCCAACCAGTCAATCCTAAAGGAAATCAGTCCTGAATAATCATTGGAAGGACTAATTATAAAGCTGAAGCTCCAATACTTTGGCCACCTGATGTGAAGAACTGACTCTTTAGGAAAAAACCCTGATACTGGGAGAGATTCAAAACAGTAGAAGAAGCGGACAACAAAGGATGAGATGGTTGGATGGAGAAGGGGCCGACGGAGGATGAGATGGTTGGATGACATCATCGACTCAATGGACATGAGTTTGAGTTAGCTCTGGGAGTTGGTGAATGACAGGGAAGTCCGGTGTGCTGCAGTCCATGGGGTTGCAAAGAGTCAGATATGACTGAGTTACTGAACTGAACTGAAATATTCAGCTGTCCCAGCACCATTTGTTGAACAGACTGTATTTTCCGTATTGCATTACCTTTGCTCCTTTCTTAAATTTCATTCAGCTGTATTTACAGGGGTATATTTTGGACTTTCTGTTTTGTTCTACTGACCTATTTGTATATTCTTTCACCAATAATAGCCTGTTTTGATTACTATAGCTTTATAATGAGTCTTATATTTGAGTAATGTCAGACTCTGACTTTTTCTTCAACATTTTGTTAACTAATATGGGTCTTCTGCTTCTTCTATAAACATTGGAATCTGGTAGGGTTTTTTGTTTTGTTTGTTTTAATACATCCACCAAGTAACTTGTTGGGATTTTGATTTGGATTGCATTGAATCTACTGATTTAAGTTGAGAAGAATTGACATCTTGATAATCAGTCAGTTCTGTTCAGTTCAGTAGCTCAGTCATGTCTGACTCTTTGTGACCCCATGAACTGCAGCATTCCAGGGCTCCCTGTCCATTACCAAATCCTGGAGTTCACTCAAACTCATGTCCATTGAGTAGAGTGATGCCATCCAGCCATCTCATCCTCTGTCATTCCCTTCTCCTCCTGCCCCTAATCACTTCTAGCATCAGAGTCTTTTTCAATGAGTCAACTATTTGCATGTGGTGGTCAAAGTACTGGAGTTTCAGCTTTAGCATCAGTACTTCCAAAGAATACCCAGGACTGATCTTTAGAATGGACTGGGTGGATCTCCTTGCAGTCCAAGGGACTCTCAAGAGTCTTCTCCAACAACATAGTTCAAAAGCATCAATTCTTCAGCACTCAGCTTTCTTCACAGTCCAACTCTCACATCCATACATGACCACAGGAAAAACCATAGCCTTGACTAGACGAACCTTTGTTGGAAAAGTAATATCTCTGCTTTTGAATATGCTATCTAGGTTGGTCATAAATTTCCTTCCAAGGAGTAAGCATGTTTTAATTTCATGGCTGCAATCACCATCTACAGTGATTTCAGAGCCCCCCAAAACTAAAGTCTGACACTGTTTCCCCATCTATTTCCCATTAAGTGACAGGACCAGATGTCATGATCTTCGTTTTCTGAATGTTGAGCTTTAAGCCAACTTTTTCACTCTCCTCTTTCACTTTCATCAAGAGGCTTTTTAGTACCTCTTCACTTTCTGCCATATTGTGTCTTTTATCCATGAATGTGGAGGATCTCTCTATTTCTTTGGTTCTTTAAATTCATTCATCACAGTTTTATAAATTTCCTCCTAAAATAGTATATATATATTTGATATATTTTTAACATTATTTTATATTGAGGGTGATAATATAACTGGTACTGTGATGTTTCTTAATTCTTCTTATTCATTACTGAATTGCTGATGTATAGGAAAGTGCATGACTTTTATATGTAAGGTTAATGCTTTGCATCCTGCAACTTGCTGAAATCACTTATTAGGGTTTTGGGTTTTCCTCCTCCCAGTTCTTTGGGATTTTCTACATAGACAATCAATTATGTCACCTATGAATAAAGAGTGCCATTTCATCATTCTCAATCAGTATATTTTGATCTTTCCTTTCATTTATTGTAATATCGTCTTCAGATTTTGGTATCTGATGTATGTTGACCTTATTAAGAGAGCTAAAAATGTTCTTTTTTTTTTCCATTCTCTAGAGATGTTTGTGTGAAATTGATGAAATTTTTCTACATAAATTTTTGAATATTTCATCTCTGTTAAACTGCATTGTTGAACAAATCCCCTAGTTTTTTCCAAGTGGTCAATAATTAGCATAAATATATTAATAATATATTTAGATATATTTTGATGTGTTGAATTTGCAGTGATGTAGTCTTTCATTCGGAGAAGGCAATAGCAACCCACTCCAGTACTCTTGCCTGGGAAATACCATGGATAGGAGGTGCCTGGTAGGCTGCAGTCCATGGGTCGTGAAGAGTTGGGCAAGACTGAGTGACTTCACTTTCACTTTTCACTTTCATGCACTGGAGAAGGAATTGGCAAACCACTACAATATTCTTGCCTGGAGAATCCCTGGGACGGGGGAACCTGTTGGAGGTCACGCAGAGTCGGACATGACTGATGCACCCTAGCAGCAGCGGCAGCAATCATTCATTCCTCATACTAGTTTCACTAGTTTTAATAGTCACTCACTCCATTTTTTTTTTTTAACTTTCTAATTGCTCTCTTGGAGTTTGTATTTTAAATAAAGCATGAGTACATTTCATGGTACAGCTACAGATATCATAGATATTTACTTTTGGATCCATAAAACTTATATCTTAGAATTTAATTGAGCATTCATTAGTTTGTAAATCATTAAACAGTTTCATTATGAACCAAACACCAAGATCATTAATCATGGAAAGTGAACTATGCATAGTGACCTGTATAGTATTTTTGTTGCCAAAGATATTTTATTATTCTAAGCTACAGCAATTGATAATTAGTAATGAATCTAATGTTAATTGAAACTATGCTTCTACATAGGAGAAGTAGCATATTATACTAAAAGTAAAATATGCAATTAGTACATTAAAACTTGATTATGGCAAGCGAATTGCTCTGATTTCTTATTTAATTAGTGAAATGACATTTCTGTTTACATTCCATTACTAAGAAGTTAAAAATGACATACAGGCAGAATACTATATGATAGTGAATATTTCAATACATTTTACAACTTTCATAAAATAAGTTCTCATTATGCTCATTTGAAGTATTCAACCTTTCAAATGACTTATTGAAAAAGTGATACACAACTTAAAATCTACTAGCTTTCTTATTTATTAGAAATATTAGTAAATTTATTTTGAAATTAAAATTGAACAGGAGTAGTAAACAGGTACGGTAAAAATGACTCCAGTGGTTAAAGTTTTCTTTTTTTTTAATGCAACCAATTAGAGCTCTCACTGGAGCATTGTCTATGCTGGCTTTTTCATCCTGCAGTGCTCACTCCCTCCAGGAGAACCACAAAGAATAATGAAGCTGGCTGAACTCAGCCAGCAAGAAATAAACTTGACTTTTGCTGTTGACCCCGCTAGATCACATTTATATTTTCACAACATGAGACAAGAGGTCATACAGTGTAAAAGCACACAGAACACAACTGTGGGAGAAAAAAAAAAAAAAAAGCATTGTTTAGCCATTGTTATGGTCTTCTTAAAACTCTGATCAATACCTGAATGTCATAAAAGCAAGAGGGATAATAATACCTTCTAAGCAATCAGCATGATTATCTAAGAATAATGAACTCCTTCACAGACAATACTTGGCAGCTTGTAATGCTCTGTAAGATCTCTGGTCAGCTCTGGGATGCATCTGAGATGTATGTTCAGGAAGGTAAAAAATTTGGGAGATGTATGATGGTGAGAGTTGCACAACAATATGCATGTACTTAGCGCCACTGAACTATACAGTTAAATAGCATGCTTCATATTATATTACTTTTACCATAAAAATTTCAAATAAAATAAACTTCATCTTAAGATTGAGCAATAGGTAGAAGGTTGGATTTATTTTTCCCATATTCTTGCCTCTACTAATAGTAGTAGAAGAATAGTAGAAGTGAATTGTTTTAACCTATTTTGTCTTCTTAATCTGTATTCCAAGTAGAAGTAGACAGGAGATGTCATTAAGACAGGCTATAATGAGTTAAGTTGTTTTCAATAACATGTCGAAATGCCCAGTGTCTGATGGGAAACTAAACTTCTGTTTTATGCAGAACTGTTTTTTCTCCCTTGAGGTTAAGAGAAAATATAAATTCTGCTTGCACTTTCACCAGAGACTGTATTCTCTCTCCTCCTCTCTCCTGTCCTTTGTTTCTTAATCAAACTTAGGCTGAATGGCACAAACACCCAGAAATAACTTTAAACAAAAGAAGGAAATATTTTAAAGTGTTGGGTACACTTGAGGTTACCCAGAGGAGTCACAGATCTGAGAGTTGTTGAGTGACTGGGAAGAAATACACCTTCTCCTTCCCACTGGGTTCTGACTGTTTGAGTGAACCATTCACAGACAAACACACTCACCAATGCATGTGGTCTCAGACAGCTTTCACATCACAACAGCCTTGACTCACAAACTCAGATTTAGTTGTGTGTGTGTATGTTTGTCTTTCAGTCATATCCAACTCTTTGTGACCCCATGGACTATAGCCTGCCAGGCTCCTCTGTCCATGGGATTCTCCAAGCAAGAACATTGGAGAGGGTTGCCATTCCCTTCTCCAGGGGATCTTCCCAACCCAGGGATTGAATTTAGGTCTCCTATACTACAGGTAGATTCTACAACATCTGAGCCACCAAGGTACTTAACCTCCATTTATAGTAGATCACCTATCTTCTCTGTTCCAGTGGAAAATTTTGACAGAAAAATTTTGGTTTATAAAGGAATTGTCATTCTTCAAGTCATGTGTCTAATTCTAAATTCAATGTGTTTATCCGCCTCAAGCTGGGGGTGTTAAACAGTTATGAACGTGGTAATCATTATTTGACTAAATTGTACCCATTGCCAAATTCATATATTGAAGCAACAACTCTCATTCAGATTAGATTTGGAGATTGGACTTTTAAAGAGAAAATAAGCTTAAATTGCCAATATCTGCTGGATCATAGAAAAAGCAAGAGAGTTCCAGAAAAACATCTATTTCTGCTTTATTGACTGTCAAAGCCTTTGACTGTGTGGATCACAATAAACTGTGGAAAATTCTGAAAGACATGGGAATACCAGACCACATGACCTGCCTCTTGAGAAACCTATAAACAGGTCAGGAAGCAACAGTTAGAACTGGACATGGAAAAACAGACTGGTTCCAAATAGGAAAAGGAGTACATCAAGGCTGTATATTGTCACCCTGCTTATTTAACTTACATGCAGAGTACATCATGAGAAACGCTGGGCTGGAAAAAGCACCAGCTGGAATCAAAATTGCCAGGAGAAATATCAATAATCTCAGATATGCAGATGACACTACCATTATGGCAGAAAGTGAAGAGGAACTAAACAGCCTCTTGATGAAAGTGAAAGAGGAGAGTGAAAAAGTTGGCTTAAAGCTCAACATTTAGAAAACTAAGATCATGGCATCAGGTCCCATCACTTCATGGGAAATAGATGGGGAAACAGTGGAAATAGTGTCAGACTTTATTTTTGGGGGCTCCAAAATCACTGCAGATGGTGACTACAGCCATGAAATTAAAAGATGCTTACTACTTGGAAGGAAAGTTATGACCAACCTCGAAAACATATTCAAAAGCAGAGACATTACTTTGCTGACTAAGGTCCATCTAGTCAAGGCTATAGTTCTTCCAGTGGTCATGTATGGATGTGAGAGTTGTACTGTGAAGAAGACTGAGCACATAAGAATTGATGCTTTTGAACTATGTTGTTGGAGAAGGCTCTTGCCAGTCCCTTGGACTGCAAGGAGATCCAACCAGTCTATTCTGAAGGAGATCATCCCTGGGATTTCTTTGGAGGGAATGATGCTGAAGCTGAAACCAGTACTTTGGCCACCTGATGCGAAGAGTTGATTCATTGGAAAAGACCCTGATGCTCTGAGGGATTGCAGGCAGGAGGAGAAGGGGATGATAGAAGATGAGATGGCTGAATGGCATCACTGATTCGATGGACATGAATTTGAGTAAACTCTGGGAATTGGTCATGGACAGGGAGGCCTGGTGTGCTGTGATTCATGAGGTCGCAAAGAGTCAGAAACAACTGAGTGACTGAACTGGAACTAGAAGCTTAAATGAAACTAAGTGTGGGTTCTAATTCAACAGAACTGGCATTCTTAAAAGAAGAAGAGACAGCAGGGACATGCATGCAGAGGGACTGCCACATGAGGACACAGTTAAGGGGTGGCCAGAGAGAGGGGCTACAAGAGAAAACAACCCACAGACACCTCGATCTTGAACTTCCAGCCTCTAGCATCATGAGACTCTGAGAGAATATATTTCTGTTGTGTAAGCCACCAAATGTGAAATTTTGTTATGGTGACCCAGCAGACTAATAATACATAGGCTCTTTCTATCATTTATTTTTGTAGAAAACATCCCCAAAGAAATTAGTATGGCAAGTAGCAGAAACATTTTATGTGTCCTGATAAAAGAAAATCTATATTTGCTTTTCAACAAGACATCATTCCTTCATTTGTTACTCCTTTCTGCACTCTTTCTTTCTCCTTGTTTTTTCCTTTTTTCTTTTTATGGAAAATGATGTCTATAAGTGTGTTTTAATCCTGAAATCTGTACAGAGGCTATTTCTGAAATCTATCTCCACATTACCAGTAAGATTTTTAACATTAGCTTTAAAATTAGCTGTAAATCCCAAACTTAAATGTATTATTATTATTACTATTTATTTATTTTTATAATCTCTGACTTTGATTTATTTATATAATCTCTGACTTTGTATTCCTGATGGGTTGCACAGTTGTGCATTTTCCTTCAACCAAGGAGCTGGGGCAGAGCAAGTAGCAAGCAAGGACAACAAAGACTGAAAAATGGCTCTACAACATTCCTGTGTTCTGCAGTGGTGGGAGCACAATGGCAGGAGTGGAAGGGTTTGCTCAGGATGTGAATTTAGTTTTAGATAAAATGTATTTCATGTTGATACTTGGCAGAAAACAACAAAATTCGGTAAAGCAACTATCCTTCAAATAAAAATAAATAAATAGTAATAATAATAATACATTGAAGTTTGGGATTTATAGCTAATTTTAAAGCCAATATTAAAAATCTTACTAGTAATGTGGAGATAGATTTCAGAAATAGCCTCTGTACAGATTTCAGGATTAAAAAACACTTATAGACATTATTTTCCATTAAAAAAAAAGGAATAAGCAAGGAATAAAGCAAGCACAAAGAAGTCTTGCTTATCCTTTGCTCTAAATTAGCCTTCCCTTTCAAATTCTTACATGCATAGCTATCCTTATTGAATAATGAAGAACTGAGTATTATTGTTAAATAGCAATACTTAATAATAGGTGAGACGACTTTTTCTAAACATTTGCAGGGAAGGACAAAAATAGCTTTGCAGGAATAATTACTGCTTTGTGTATTTATTATACAAATGTTAAAGAGGTCTTAGGTAACAGTGCAACTACCTCCCAGTACAATTATGCTGAGCAGCTAGGAGTTCTAAGGAAGCCCTTAACGGTCACTGCTGCTGCTGCTGCTAAGTCACTTCAGTCGTGTCCGACTCTATGTGACCCCATAGATGGCAGCCCACCAGGCTTCCCCGTCCCTGGGAATCTCTAGGCAAGAACACTGGAGTGGGTTGCCACTTCCTTCTCCAATGCATGAAAGTGAAAATTGAAAGGGAAGTTGCTCAGTCGTGTCCTACTCTTTGCGACCCCATGGACCACAGCCTACCAGGCTTCTCCATCCATGGGATATTCCGGGCAAGAGTACTGGAGTGGGGTGCCATTGCCTTCTCCATACAGTCACTAAGAAGATTCAAATAAAAATAAACAAACAATTTTTTACAATCAAGAACAATGTAGCAACTGCACAGAAATTGCTTCATTTGTCTCCATTTTTCATTCTTGGATTCTCTTGTAAGATGGAAATTAAAATATCATCAGACATTTGAGATAAACTCATAGGGTAGGAAGTGGCTTATAAAATAATATGGCTTTAAGCTGAGGACTTGGGGAAATAACATGATGCAAGCCATGGGCTCCTCTATATTAAATCCACCTCTGTACTGCTTCCAAAGTGTCTTTATAAACTTGATGTGGAAATTCTCCACTTTGCAATGCTTCACTGGTTGCCTGTAGCTTCAAGGTAATATTCCAAATCTGAAGTTTGGATCATGAACCTTTGTGTGAACTGGCACCTGCCTTCTTGGATGGTTTCAATCCCAAGCTACACTTACTACAATACTTTTACAGTCCTGAGCTGTTTGTAAATTTGTGAGCATGTGATGATACTTAGACAACTGTGCCTTTGCACGTGAGTCCCCAGACAGGGTGTCTATGGTCATACTTTTGCCCTAGGTTGCTTTTTTGTTTGCTTAACTACACACAGGCTTTATACCTCAGTTCAACTACCACCTGCCACTGGAGTCTTCTGATTTAGAAATTCCTTAAGTGCCTTTATGTACTTTTTTGCAAATGTCTCTCCCAGGATTTAGAATTCTATCATGGCCTTTTTGATCAATCTCCTTGACGTTTTTGGCAGAGAGAAGACATATACTCTCTGACTTTGTATTCCTGATGGGTTGCACAGTGGCTGCCACAATTTAGGTTCAGAAATACCTGTGGATTGATACACAAATACTGTATTTAGAGGTAGATTTTCATACCTTCCAGTTTAAAATAATCTCTGCTCCTGAAAGCAACTCTTTTGTGCCCCTCTCCCTTTATTTCTGTTGGCCATTTCTGTTCCCCTTTAACCTTAAAAGAACATAATCATAGGAGTCAGATCACTAGGCAAAATTTACACTAACTCCTGACCAATGCTCTCATGATTGCACACCACACCTTGTCTAATTTGTTGATTCTTTCCATAAATTAAAGGAGGTAGGGGTTAAGAATTAAGCAGTTAAATAATGACTAGCCCTCTACCCCCAGCAGCTCCCATAGCAACCCTACAGGCAGAGCACTCAGATGAGATGACATCTGAAGAGAGACTGAAGAGTCACCCACCCAGCCAGCACAGAATGGAAAATGACTTAGAGCTTGACCTCCTGCATTAGTGATTCATTGAAGTTCTTTCCCCCTTTCTTTTTTTTAAATTGTCATGATTGAGAAGAATCTTTGGAGTTGGTTTTTGGGGACATGAGTTTACCATCTCTCCAAATTGCTGGTTTCATGATTAAAACGGCTTTCCTTCCTACCGACACTTGCCTCTTGAGTATTGGCTTTTGAGCAATGAGCAGCTGCTGCTGCTCAGTCACTTCAGCCATATCCGATTCTGTGTGACCACATAGACAGCAGCCCACCAGGCTCCCCCATCCCTGGGATTCTCCAGACAAGAACACTGGAGTGGGTTGCCATTTCCTTCTTCAATGCATGAAAGTGAAAAGTGAAAGGGAAGTCACTCAGTCATGTCTGACTCTTAGCAACCCCATGGACTGCAGCATACCAGGCTCCTCCATCGATGGGATTTTCCAGGCAAGCGTACTGGAGTTGGGTGCCGTTGTCTTCTCCAGAGCAATGAGCAGCTGAACCTTAATTAAGTAACCCTCCTTCCATTCTCGATGTCTGAGTTCCATGAAAATATCAAACTTCTAAAATTGTTGTGTTATGATGTTGAAAAAAAATAACGCTAGTTGTAAGGCAAGTGCAGAAATAAAGAGAGCAAGCCAGGCAGTCAGACAAGAAGAGGGAAATTGATCAGAGAGAAAAGAGAGAGTGACTGGCCTTTAAGGAGAACCAGCATCCTCCCTTTCTGACACCAGTGAGATAATAGGATGACATTTGGGCAATTTGGTCAGGTTCATAGATCATTGTGATTTTATTATTTGTTTGCCAAGTTGACATAGTCATGTTATCAATGGGACCCCATATAAGCCCTAACATTCCAGCCTTTTTTATTTAGAATAAGGGCAAAGGTCAGTCTTCTGTAACTGCTTTTATTGTAGAACAGGGGCGTCCTTGGGGTAAGATAAGAAAAGGCTGGAATGCGGGTCAAAGAAGTTTTTGATAATCTGAGTGAGTTAGAAGTAGCTTATGGATAGTTCAGTTGCTGAAGGCTTGTAAGTGATTTTGAAGAAATTTTGAAAAAAAGACACGTTAAACATGGGTTGAAAATTAGAATAAGGGTAAGTAGAAGGAGAGGGCCTAGAAAAGGCCAGGGCATCCAATTCCAATTGCTTAACAAGTTTTCCCATGAATTACTGAGGTGTTGGTGTATTCTCGAGGCCCTGTTTGTCAAATTTCTTGCTGCTTCTTTTACGCCGCCTGATTTATCGGTGTAGAAACAGAAGGCTTCCTCCAAAAATAGACATAGGCCTCCTTTTCCTGCTGGGAGGAGGTCTAATCCTCTTCTGTTTTGGAGGACCACAGCTGCCAAGGAATCCAGCTGGTTTTGGATAGTGATAAGGCTATTAGCTATCTCTTCTAGGCTGTCAGTGAGGTCTTTAGAAAGGCTTTGAGAGTAATTTAAAGAAATTGTGAGTACTGCGGTCCCTGTCCGATCCCACTGTCTATTCCTAAACTGATCAATAGAGGAATGAATTGAATTGCCGTCTAGGTCTTATAACCGTCTAGGTTGGTTATAAGTTAGTGGGATAGGGAGGGTCTGATTGTTAGGAGCAATAGAAATATCTGGGGCCAGATATACCAGGATGCATGTTCCTGTCAAGTTAGTGGGAAAATATAAACATGTAGTGGTCCCACATAAGAAAATTATTCTGGGAATAAGAGGACAACAGGTGAAATCAATAGCAAATAGGAGTCTTTCTGGGAATTGTGAGTAGTGTCTGAAACTGACAGTGAACTAACCAGTATAGCCCCTACAAGAGGAGTATTTGTACCATATGCAGAAGGGAGTCTTTGTGAGACCCTAAGAGAGGTCCTGTACTTTCTAAGACATGGTAGATAGATTGGCCTGAAGGGAGGGAGAGACATGGAGTGTGATTACAGAGGTGTGGTGGTATAGTTCCTTGTTAGGGTTAAGAATTGTTCATAGAGTTTTGTCTGGAAAAATAGAAAAGAGCCTGTTGTTGTAGATGAACGTCATAGGTGGTGGGTGTTAAAGTGCAGTAACAAGGCTAGATCAGAAGGTGGGCTTGGGATAATAATAGAGGCTTTGAATTTTGAGAAAATATTTTTCCCAATAAGTGTGGGGCATTTAGGGGGTATAAGAAAATAATGGGAAAATTAGGCATATTGAAGTGTGCAAGGTAGAGGTTCAGTTATTCATCGTGTAGATATTAAACTGTCAACCCCCATAACAGAGACCTGGAAGACCTTGGTTTTTCCAGAGTAGGTAGGCACAGCAGAGTGAGAGGCCCCGTGTCGATGAGAAAGGGGGTGGCTTGCCTGCTGCTGTAAGAGTTACCCTGGGCTCCATAGAGGTGATGAGAGTTGCGGCCTGGGACCCTAGGTACCTTCAGTCTTCAGTGGTGAGTCCGAGAAGGCTGGGCAGAGTTGGGTTGGAGTAGTCCTGCTTGGGACCAGGAGCGGGTGTCCGGATCTTTAGAGGGGGTTTGGGCAGTCAACCTTCCATGTCCCTTTCTGCCACAGCTGGGACGTAGACCTGGAGGGGGCCTTGGCTTTAGGCATGAGTAGGTCCAGTGACCTTCTTTGCCACATCTGAAACAGGGCCCAGGTGGCTTCCTTTCTTTGTTGGTTGATGTATCCTTGTAGCCATGTAGGGCAGTGGTTAAAAGGCGGTATTTTGCCTGATCTTGTTGGGTCTTCTCTAGCTTTGCTTGTTCTTCCAAGTTATTGAAAAATTTAAAGGCTAAATTTTAAAGGTCTCATTGACAGGTTTGAGGACTTTCTTCTGCCTTTTTTAGTTTCTTTCAGATATCTGGGGATGACTGGAAGATAAAATGGATGTTAAAGACAATGGTTTCCTCTGCTGAAGTGAGGTCTAATTTTGTATATTAAGGGCTTCTGTTAACCTGGCTAGAAATTGTGCTGGGTTTTCATCTAGTCTTTTAGTTATTTCCCAGAGCTTATCAAATTTGATGGCTTTATGCCCTGCCTTTTGAAGGCCCACAATGAAGCAAGTGAGCATGTGATTATGGGCTGTTTGTCCCAGTCTCCCTGCCTGATAATCCCAGTTGGGATATCTTGGGGGGCAGCCATGGCCCCTCTGGTATTAATGTCCTCAGTCCTGTGTATCTCACCAGCATGCACCTGAGAGGCTTGCCATAGGAAGCCTCCTTCATAGGAAGCCTAAGGAGTACTCCTTCCTTCTCTTCTGGGAGAAGAGTGAAGGAAAGGATGACATAAATATCATGCCAGGTTAAGTCATAAGACTGGTTAAGCTACTTGAATTCTTTTAGATAATTATCAGGATCTGAGGAGAAGGAACCAAGATGCTTTTCAATCTGAGATAGATTGGTGGGGGGGGGGGAATGGGACATGAACTGAACAATGCCTTCTGCTCCAGCTGCTTCAGGTAAAGGGAGGAGTAGGGCAGGGGAAGGAGCTGGGTCCTGTGGTGAAGTTTCCTGTTTTAAGTTTTGAGGCTACAGGGAGGTGATAAGGGAGGTCTACTCCACCCTTAGGGTAGAGGGTGGGGCTGAGGTCTCAGAGATTATCTCAGGCACAGGCTGGGGAGGGGGATTTGGAGCTGTGGTGGCAGAGGCCTGCGCTTGAGAAGGATGGAGGGAAGAGGAGGCATAAGGCTGAAGCTGTGGATCTGGATCTGGAGCAGCTGCCAGGGGATTGGATTGATGGGGTGGGCTGGGGTCGGAAGGGTTGAAGGAAGAAGAAAAGTCTGAACAGGGATCAGGAGACTTTGTATTAGGAGGATGTGGCCCAGAGTGGGCTAAAAGTATCTGAGACATAGAGCAGGACTCACAGAGAGAGAGAGTCGAGAGTGGAAAGCGAAGAAAACCTGAACATAAGGGATTTCTAACATTTGCCTTTGCAGCTGCAGAAGTTACCGCGGTCCCATAGAACATTATAATGGAGAGCTCCATTTTCTGGCCACTGGGACCTGTTATCAAGTCTGTATTGCAGTCAGACAGTGTTAGAATAGTAAATAAGTCTTTTTGGACTTATCTCCCCTTGGAAGCCCAAGGCTTTTAGGTTTTGGAGAAGGCATCCTAGAGGAGTAGATTTTGAGGGGTGAGATTGAGAATTTCCCATTGTGGCTGAATAGGGAGGTTAGAAAATGGCTAGAGAAAGCAAGGAGAAACTTCAGAGAGAAAAGACATCCCCATTCTCAGGACTTTCCCAGAGAGGAATAATAGTCTGCTTTGAGATGGACATCCCCTATTCTGAAGTCAGACAGGTTTGAGGACCCAGGGGCCATGGGGATCCTCCTGCCTAGTGCTAGGACTTGGAAACAAGGTGAGAAAGAGAGAGGACCTGAGAGAATAGGATTTCACTCACCCTTCACCACTCACTCACACTTCACCAATGGGTGAAATATGGGCCAGTGTGTGGATGTCAATTTCTGGGCTAGGTCCAAGAGAGGGGACCACCAGAGGTGGGCTCATGAGAGGAGCCCACCCAGTTGCAGTAGATCTTCCCTCCCGGGTTCAGATTTCAGCATCAGAATGTAAGGGGAGTGCAGAGAAATAAAGAGTGAGCTGGGCAGTCAGGCAAGAAAAGGGGAATTTATTAGAGGGAAATGAGAGGGTGACTGGTCCCTAAGGAGAACCACATCTTCCCTTTCTGATGCCGGTGAGATAATAGGATGCCATTTGGGCAATTTTGTCAGTCTCACAGATCACTGTGATTTTATTCTTTGTTTGCAAGGTCTACATAACGAGCCATCTTATCAATAAGACTCCATGTGGGCCCTATCATTAATTAATGCATTTCATAAGCAATCAATTCATAAAGCTTCTTATGAAGAACATTATACGACTATTTTATAATCTTTCCTCCTCACATATTAAAAAGAAATTGACAATTATACTCTAAATTGTGTTATCGTGTGTTGCAGTGTTCGTCATTAAACTTGAATCAACTTTCCACTTAAAATGTTTATCAAACAGGTCAGATTTTCACCAGTTAGAGGAATAAAAGATAATTGGAGCAAAGGATTTGTCAAGATCCTACAATCTTGTGATTCGTTTTGCTGTTAGAATTAAAATAGGACAGAACACAAATAAACACATCCTTTTACATTTTCTCTGATCTCTTAGATCTGAATGTCTTTCTGGTCTAATCTCTCCATATTCACTGAATATCATCCATTCTCTGTCTGAAAATTACATATTCAGAACACTTGAGATCTTATCACGAATCAATACAATGAAACCAAGCTTTAGTCCCCATAAAAATACAATGTAACAATATACCTGCCATGCAGGATGAAAGCTGATTTAAATTACAATAAGGCACAAATAAAAGGAACAAAATAAAAACATTTCATTTAGCAAAATTTGTTGACTTCAGAAACTTAAATCAAAGACGACTTCATCATCAATCATAACATCAACCCAGCAACATCCAAGGGAAGCTTTCAGTCCCTATAAATACCAGGGCTGAGTGCATTTCACACTCAATGAAAGGAAATTGAAATACACAATGTTAGAACTGAAAGAAACATTTCAATTTCTTGAAACAATTAACTTATTTTGTGTATAAGAAACTGGACTCGCTGACTACATGCCTCTTGAATCCTTTAGCCATGCCCAGTGTCCATAATAAACATGCTCCCCTGCCCTGTTTATTTGTCTCTAATGCTGCACAGCACATTGCAGTCAGCTTAGCTGATGTACTCAACAGGTTATATCTGGGATGTTGGCCAGGGCTGCAATTGTCAGGCTTGACCCAGTGGAGACTCCTTCCTGGGAGGCTTGTTCATGGGATTGCTCTTTTCTTTGGAAGGAAGCATCAGTCTTCAAAACCTGGACCTCTCCCAGGGCTACTGGTATGGCAGCTGCCTTCCTTGGGAGTGAAGGATCTGAAGAGGAACCAGGCAGAAGCCACAATTTTTAGGCCATGCCCATGCATGCATGCATCAGACCCCACACATGATAATTTTCCTAATATTTTATTGGTGACACAGTGAACCCTATTCATTGTGGAAGGATGTCACAATGACATGAATATTTCCAAGCAAGAATCATGGAGGCTATTTTGAATTTAATAATGGCAATCATAATCCTCTTTTCCTGTTTTTTTTTTTTTTTAACCTCCTGTGTTCCCTAATTTTTCCACTATCATTACTTCCATAGCAAGCTTCTTAAATGATGGTATGTAATCCATCCCCATTTTTAACTCCTACTCCAAAACTTCTGCCAATTACAAATGTGATTAATGAGTACTCTGTGCTCTCCATTTCTGCTTTCAAACAATTCCTCCTCTGTGCCCTTGTAAAAAGGATAAAGCTGTTCTAGTTCTTGTCATCAACTAACACATCATCAACCAACATGTCACTCACTCCCCAGCTCTCCTAAAATTTCTGTCATCTGCAGTGCAATATTTCACTCCATCAAACAAATCTGGGCATCTCAACTTTTTAACCCTCTTGTAAGTTCATTTCCTTGAACAACACATTCACATGACTGCAACATAAAACACCAAAACCAGGTCCTATCATCCAGACAACTACCTTCTACCTATTTACTCACTTTAAAAATATTTAAAAATTGTTTTTATGTTAGGGGATAACTTTAGATTTACAATAAGGTGATAAGATACTATAGGAAATTTGCATATATACTTCTTTACATTTCAGTCTTACTTAATGTTATCATCTTAAATTGCTGGGGTAATTGGTCAAAATTGAAAGACCCAGTTGGCACATTATTTTTAACCAGACTGCAGAGTTTATTCATATTTCAATCTTTTTTCATTAATATTCTACAATGCTATCCAAGTTCCAAGTTTCATTGAATCATTGTGTCTACTTAGTCTCTCTGGGCCTGTGACCATCTCTCATTCTTGCTGTTTGCCATGGCCTTAGCAATTTAGAAGAATACTGGCCAGGTATTTTGTAGAATGTTCCAGAATTTGGATTTGATTAACATTTTTCTCATAATTTGATAGTCTTCATGAAATTATAGAAGTAATAGTATACAAGTGAATTTTTCTCATCACATCATACCAGGTGGCATATAACACCCACATAAGAATGGTAGTGAAGTTAACTGTCATTTGAATATGACAGTGGCTGCCAAATTTCCATACAGAAAGTTATTTTTATTACTTTTTCACATTGTGTTCTGTGGAAGCAATTTATTCGGCACCCTTTAAGTCAAGAGATACCTGGAGTAATAAGCAAGTTTGGCCTTGGAGTATAAAATGAAGCAGAGCAAGGCTAACAGAATTTTCCCAAGAGAATGCACTGGTCATAGAAACCAACTGCTTCCAACAACACAAGAGATGACTCTACACATGGAAATCATAAGATAGTAAACACAAAAATTTGATTGATTATATTCTTTGTGTGCCAAGGTGGAGAAGCTCTATACAATCAGCAAAAACAAGACCTGAAGCTGACTGTGGATATGATCATCAACAAGTTATTGTACAATTCAGACTTAAATTGAAGAAAGTAGTGAAATCCATTAGGGTTTTAAGTATGACATAAATCAAATCTCTTATAATTATACAGTAGAAATGACAAAGAGATTCAAGAGATTAGATCTGAGAGAGTGCCTGAAACACTATTGATGGAGGTTTGTAACATAGTATAGGAGGTGGTAACCAAAATCATCCCAAAGAGGTGGGGAGAAATGCAAGAAAGCAAAATGGTTGTCTGAGGAGTCTTTACAAATAGCTGAGAAAAGAGAAGTGAAAGGCAAAGGAGAAAGGGACTGATACATCCAACTGAATGCAGAGTTCCAGAGAAGAGCAAGGAGAGATAAGAAAGCCTTTTTAAGTGGACAATGCAAAGAAATAAAGGAAAACAATAGAATGGGAAAGACTAGAGATCTTTTCAAGAAAATTAGAGATACCAAGGAATATTTGATGTAAAGACTGGCA
Organism: Oryx dammah; assembly: GCF_014754425.2. Classification (NCBI taxonomy): domain Eukaryota; kingdom Metazoa; phylum Chordata; class Mammalia; order Artiodactyla; family Bovidae; genus Oryx; species Oryx dammah. Next base: position 3,323,937 of record NW_024070202.1, on the reverse strand, counting down.
CCAAAAAAGGAAACAAATGGCAAGGACCTAGCAGAAGCAGAAACAATGAAAAGGAGATGGTGAGAATACACAGAAGAAACAGCCTGGATAGAGATGTGATCCCTCACCTAGAGCCAGACATCCTGGAGTGCGATGTCAAGTGGGTCTTAGGAAGCATCAGTTCAGTTCAGTCTCTTAGTCATGTCCAATGCTTTGTGACCTCATGAATTGCAGCACACCAGGCTTCCCTGTCCATCACCAACTCCCAGAGTGCACTCAAACTCACGTCCATCAAGTCAGTGATGCCATCCAGCCATCTCATCCTCTGTCATCCCCTTGTCCTCCTGCCCCCAACCCCTCCCAGCATCAGAGTCTTTTCCAATGAGTCAACTCTTCACATGAGGTGGCCAAAGTACTGGAGTTTCAGCTTTAGCATCAGTCCTTCCAAAGAAATCCCAGGGCTGATCTCCTTTAGAATGGATTGTTTGGGTCTCCTTGCAGTCCAACTGACTTTCAAGAGTCTTCTCCAATACCACAGTTCAAAAGCATCAATGCTTTGGTGCTCAGCTTTCTTCACATTCCAACTCTGACATCCATACATGACTACTGGAAAAACCATAGCCTTGACTAGATGGACTTTGTTGGCAAAGTAATGTTCTCTCTTTTGAATATACTATCTAGGTTGGTCATAACTTTACTTCCAAGGAGTAAGTGTCTTTTAATTTCATGACTGCAATAAAAATCTGCAATGATTTTGGAGCCCCCCAAAAATAAAGTCTGACACTATTTCCACTGTTTCCCCATCTATTTCCCATGAAGTTATGGGACCAGATGCCATGATCTTCGTTTTCTGAATGTTGAGCTCTAAGCCAACTTTTTTACACTCCTCTTTCACTTTCATCAAGAGGCTTTCTAGTTCCTCTTCACTTTCTGCCATAAGGCTGGTGTCATCTGCAAATCTGAGGTTATTGATATTTCTCACAGCAATCTTGATTCCAGCTTGTGCTTCTTCCAGTCCAGTGTTTCTCATGATGTACTCTGCATATAAGTTAAATAAGCAGGGTGACAATATACAGCCTTGATGTACTCCCTTTCTTATTTGGAACCAGTCTGTTGTTCCATGTCCAGTTCTAACTATTGCTTCCTGACCTGCATATAGGTTTCTCAAGAGGCAGGTCAGGTGGTCTGGTATTCCCATCTCTTGAAGAATTTTCCACAGTTTATTGTGACCCACACAGTCAAAGGCTTTGGCATAATCAAGAAAGCAGAAATAGAAGTATTTCTGGAACTCTCTTTCTTTTTGCATAATCCAGCAGATGTTGGCAATTTGATATCTCATTCTTCTGCCTTTTCTAAAACCAGCTTAAACATCTGCAAGTTCACAGTTCACATATTGCTGAAGCCTGGCTTGGAGAATTTTGAGCATTACTTTACTAGCGTGTGACATGAGTGCAATTGTATGGTACTTTGAGCATTCTTTGGCATTGCCTTTCTTTGGGATTGGAATGAAGAGTGACCTTTTCCAGTCCTGTGGCCACTGCTGAGTTTTCCAAATTTGCTGGCATATTGAGTGCAGCACTTTTACAGTATCCTCTTTCAGGATTTGAAGTAGTTCAACTGGAATTCCATCACCTCTACTAGCTTTGTTTGTAATTATGCTTTCTAAGGCCCACTTGACTTCACATTCCAGGATGTCTGGCTCTAGGAGAGTGATCATACGATCGTGATTATCTTGGTCATGAAGCTCTTTTTTGTATAGTTTTTCTGTGTATTCTTGCCACCTCTTCTTAATATCTTCTGCTTCTGTTAGGTCCATACCATTTCTTTCCTTTATCGAGCCCATCTTTGCGTGAAATGTTTCCTTGGTATCTCTAATTTTCTTGAAGAGATCTCTAGTCTTTTCCATTCTGTTGTTTTCCTCTATTTCTTTGCACTGATAGCTGAGGAAGGCTTCCTTATCTCTCATGGCTAATCTTTGGAACTCTGCATTCAGATGCTTATATTTTTCCTTTTCTCCTTTGCTTTTCACTTCTCTGCTTTTCACAGCAATTTGTGAGTCCTCCCTAGACAACTATTTTGCTTTTTTGCATTTCTTTTTTCTGGGGATGGTCTTTATCCCTGTCTCCTGTACAATGTCATGAACCTCCATCCATAGTTCATCAGGCACTATATCTACTAGATCTAGTTCCTTGAAACTATTTCTCACTTCTACTGTATAATCAAAAGGAATTTTATTTAAGTCATATCTGAATGGTTTATTGATTTTCCCTACTTTCTTCAATTTAAGTCTGAATTTGGCAATAAGGTGTTCATGATCTGAGCTACAGTCAGCTCCCAGTCTTGTTTTCACTGACTGTATAGAACTTCTCCACCTTTGGCTGCAAAGAATATAATTAATCTAATTTCAGTGTTGACCACTTGGTGATGTCCATGTGTAGTCTTTTCTTGTGTTGTTGGAAGAGGGTATTTGCTATGACCAGTGTATTTCTCTTCAAAAAATTCTGTTAGCTTTTGCCCTGCTTCATTCCATATTCCAAGGCCAAATTTGCCTCTTACCCTAGGTGTTTCTTGATTTTCTACGTTTGCATTCCAGTCCCTCTAATGAAACAGACAATTTTTTTGGGTGTTTGTTGGAACAAAGCTAGTGGAGGTGATTGAATTCCAGTTGAACTATTTCAAACCCTAAAAGATGGTGTTGTCAAAGTACTCTACTCAATATGCCGTCAACCTTGGAAAATTCAGTAGCCACTGGACTGGACAAAGTCAGTTTTCATTCATGTCCCAAAGAACCACAATTTCAAAGAATATTCAAAATACAGAACGATTGCACAAATTTCACATATTAGCAAGGTGGTGCACAAAATTTTTCAAGCTAGGCTTCAACAATACATGAATCAAGAACTTCCAGATATACAAGCTGAATTTAGAAAAGGCAGAGTAACCAAAAATCAAATTGCAACATCTGTTGGATAACACAAAAAGCAAGATAATTTCAGAAACACATCAAATTCTGCTTCACTGAGTATGCTAAAGACTTTGACTATGTGGATCACAATAAACTGTAGAAATTTTTAAAGAGATGAGAATACCACACCACTTACCTGCCTCCGGAAAAAACCTGTATGCAGGTCAAGAAGCAACAGTTAGAACCAGACATGGAACAACAGAATAGTTCAAAATTAAGAAAGGAATACATTTCAGTTCATTTCAGTTGCTCAGTCATTTCCGACTCTTTGCAACCTCATGAATGGCAGCATGCCAGACCTCCCTCTACATCTCCAACTCCCAGAGTTCACTCAAACTCATGTCCATCGAGTCAGTGATGCCATCCAGCCATCTCATCCTCGGTCGTCCCCTTCTCCTCCTGCCCCCAATCCCTCCCAGCATCAGAGTCTTTTCCAATGAGTCAACTCTTCACATGAGGTGGCCAAAGTACTGGAGTTTCAGCTTTAGCATCAGTCCTTCCAAAGAAAACCCAGGACTGATCTCCTCTAGAATGGACTGGTTGTATCTCCTTGCAGTCCAAGGGACTCTCAAGAGTCTTCTCCAACACCACAGTTCAAAAGCATCAATTCTTTGGCGCTCAGCTTTCTTCACAGTCCAACTCTGACATCCATACGTGACTACTGGAAAAACCATAGCCTTGACTAGATGGACCTTTGTTGGCAAAGTATGTTCTCTGATTTTGAATATGCTATCTGGTTGGTCATAACTTTTCTTCCAAGGAGTAAGTGTCTTTTAATTTAGTGGCTGCAATCAAAATATGCAGTGATTTTGGAGCCCCCCAAAATTAACTCTGACACTGTTTCCACTGTTTCCCCGTCTATTTCCCATGAAGTGATGGGACTAGATGCCATGATCTTAGTTTTCTGAATGTTGAGCTTTAAGCCAACTTTTTCACTCTCCTCTTTCACTTTCATCAAGAGGATTTTTAGTTCCTCTTCATTTTCTGTGATAAGGGTGGTGTCATCAATGCAATATATGGTCACCCTGCTTATTTAACTTATATGCACAGTACATCATGAGAAATGCCAGCATGAATAAATCATAGTCTGGAAACAATATTGCCAGGAGAAGTATTAATCTCAGATATGCAGATGATACCATCCTCATGACAGAAAGCAAAGAGGAACGAAAGAGGCTCTTGATGATGGTGAAAGAGGAGAGTGAAAAAGCTGGCTTAACACTCAATTTTTAAAAGAACTTAGATCATAGCATCTGCCCCCATTACTCCATGGCAAGTAGATGGAGAAAAAGAGGAAAAAGTGATAGATTTTCTTTTCTTGGGCTCCAAAATCACCGTGGACAGTGACTGCAGTCACAAAATTAAAAGACACTTGCTCTTTGGAAGATAAGCTATGACAAACCTAGACAGTGTATTAAAAAGCAGAGGCATCACTTTGCCAGCCAATATCTGTATAGTTAAAGCTATGGTTTTTCTAGGAGTCATGTACTAATATGAAAGTTGGACCATAATGAAGTCTGAGTGCCAAAAAATGGATGCTTTTTAATTGTGATGCTGGAAAAGACCTTTGAGAGTCCTTTGGACAGCAAGGAGATCAAACCAGTCTATCCTAAGGGAAATCAACACTGAATATTCATTGGAAGGTCTGATGCTGAAGCTGAAGCTCCAATACACTTGATACCAAGAGCTGACTCATTGGAAAAGACCCTGATGCTGGGAAAGATTGAGGTCAGGAAAAGAAGTGGGCAAAAGAAGATGAGATGGTTGGATGGCATCACCAACTCAATGGACATGCATCTAAACAAACTCCAGGAGACAGTGAAGGACAGAGAACCTGACATGCTGCAGTTCTTAGGTCGCAAAGAGTCAGACACAACTTAGTGACTCAACAACAACAACAAGGTCCTGAGGATTAAACTCCATCTCTGACAGGGTGAAAGGTCTGCATATTTTCTAAAATTTTCTCCACCATGTATGTGGGTGTATACACACACACATATATATGCATTTGTGTATTTGTTTCTTTACCAACTTATATGACTCTTGTACACTTTAGGGTTATAATATTGTTAGATAATTTTTTTCAACTATTCCCAGTTCTGTAATATGAATGTCCCCTCAAACCCATTGAATTTTTTACTTTTTTCTTCATTCTCCCTTTTCTGGTGTAGATACTGGGTCTGTCATTTCATTAATATTATTACAAGCATCTCAAAATTCTTCTTCTTGTATTTTTTTCTTAGCATCCATGTGTTAAATCCACAGGCTTGGATAATTTCTATCTACTTTTGTTGTGCTGAACATCATAGCAAAATATTAAAAAAATATACAAAAGACTGACTGAAAGTATGACAAAGTAATTCTTACCAAATAAAAATGGACTTTGAAAGTTTCTGAAAGCTCCTACTAAGTTTCTCTCATTCATTTCCCCACTTTTGCTAGCTACAGCTTCTGAAAATAGCTCTTTATATTTAGGGAAATTTTAGATTTACCAAAAATTTGTGTAGAAAGCATGGGCACCTTCTCCATATTCCATCTCTGGCTCCTCCCACAGATTCCCCTAATACTATAATTTTGCACTGGTGTTGCACATTTGTTCATTGATGAGCCAATATTAGTTCATTATTAATGATTAAAGTCTATAATTTACGTTGTGTTGTAAGTTCTGTGGGCTTTGGAAAATGCATAATATTGTACATTCATCATGATAGTTTCATGTAAAATAGTTTCACTGTCCTAAAAGTTTCCTATGCTTTACCTATTCACCCCTTTCCTCCAGTAACAGAAACAACAAACCCTTGTAACTAATTAAGCAATTACAGCAAGTTAACAAATTGTAAGGTTAATTTCCAAATAAGGATACTTTGTTATAGAAGTTAGCCGACACTATAACTCACTAAGATGTGTTAGTTTGTTTTATTATTGTTTATGTATTTGGGATGTTAAACATTTTTTTAGTTTATGTGTGAGAACTATTGTCTCTCCATGTTAAACATTCTCTCCCATTCCTTTCATACTACAGTTTCATAGCAGAAGTTATCAAGTTAAAAGTTGTCAAATTTTATTATTTTGTTCTAGTTATATGAAAAATGACATTGATAATTTGATAGGGATTTTATTGAGCCTGTAGACTAAGATTATCATACTGAGTGAAGTATGCCAGACAGATAAAGACAAATATTATATGATATTGCTTATATGTGGAATCCCCTCTCTCTTCCTAAAAAAAAGATACAAATAAACTTATATATAAAACAAAAACATACTCACAAAAAGAAAAACAAAACTTAAGTTTGTTTATCCATCTTCAAACCAAGTTGGGAAGAGGGATAAATTCAAAATTTGTGATTAGCCTATACATACTACTATATATAAATATAATAACAATGTACAATCTATATATAAATATAGATAATGAAAAATGATCCATTGTATAGCACAGGGAACTATACTCAATATTTTGCAATAATCTATAAAAGAAAAGAATCTGAAAAAATATATGTATATGTAAATGAATTCCATCTGAAACTAGTACAACATTGTAAGTCAACTATATGCCTATAAAAAATAAATTTAAAAGAAATGAAAGGGTTCATATCTGACAAGCTTCTTCTTCTTGATTTTCTTCTTAACCATCACACTACTTATTCTTTTAAGTTTGAAGCTAAGTTTTTTGATTTTTACCATTTTTATTTTTCAGTAAATGTTTAAGTTATAATTCTCCAGTTAGCACTATTTTAGCTGGATGTAGTTTTGAAATGCTTTACTTTCATCACTGAGTTCTAGGGTCTTTTTTTTTTTTTTTAGATTGTTTTCATTATGGTTTATGCTTTTATCCAAAAACTACTTAGAAATGTTTATTTCTATTTTTAACAATTTTTAATTCATTTGGTTTTATTTTTGGCCATGCTTTTAAAATTTATTTTATTTCTAATTAAAAGATTATCTACATCTACATTAATACATCTACAATATTGTGACGGTTTCTGTCATACATCACCATGAATCAGCCATAGGTATACATACATCTCCCACCTCCTAAGCCACCCTCTCATGTCCCTCTTCATCTCACCCCTCTAGGTCATCACAGAGAACCAACTTTGGGTTTCCTGCAACATACAGCAAATTCCCACCAGCTATCCACTTTCCATATGGTAATGCATATGTTTCAACATGACTCTCCGAAGCCATCCCACTCTTTCCTCCCACTGTGATCATAAGTCTGTTCTGTAAGTCTTCATCTCCTTTATGCCTTTGTCTGCCTGGGTCTGCATTGCTACATGCAGACTTTCTCTAGTTGCTGCAAGCAGGGGCTACTCCAATTACAGTGTGTGGGCTTCTCATTGAGTGGCTGCTCTTGTTGCAGAGAAGCAGGCTCTAGGCCTGTGGGTTTCAGTAGTTATGGTGTGTGGGTTCAGTAGTTGTGGCATGGGCTATAGGGCATGCAAGTTTTGGTAACTGCATTGCATGGGCTTAGTTGCCCTGTGGCATGTGGGATCTTCCTGGACCAGGGATTGAACCCATGTTGCCTGCATCAGCAGGTAGATTCTTAACAACTGGACCACCAGAAAAGTTCTGTATTTCTCTCTTTTAATCCTAAAGATTTGGTACCAACAATAAAGTTGCTATGAGCACTAATTTCATTGTGAATATAGTTTACTTTATTTATACCAGTTTTTGATATGTGTTTAAATTTACTTTAAAAGAAAAACATAGTCATTTTCTAGAAATTCATTTTTGCTTGAGAAGGATCTATGGTAACTATTGGGTATAAGAATAATGTCAATTATATTAAGCTTGTAAATTTTGTTATTTGCACATCTTTACATTATCAGAAAAGTTTGACAATCAGGTTAATTCAATGACCACACTAAAAGCATATGTTTAAAGTATGACCAAAATATTGTTCTCAAAATATTAGTGATTTAATTTAGATCTGCCATTATCTTTGCTGTCAACTGAAATGTAGCATCACAGGAAGTAACTGAAATGTTACTGAGAGAAGAACCTGGTTGAAAAAATGATTGGGAAACACGGCTCTTCAGAAACACTCCAGGCCCATCACATTTGCCACAATCCTAACAGAAAATTTCTAACACCACCTGACTCACTTCAGCACCAACAGCAAACTCCTCCTCACTCTTCTTGGAAAGATATAGTATGACCATGGTTTTCCAAGCTAAAGGTTCTCTGTGATATAATCATAAAAAACTCAATTTTTATTTTCTCAGTTTCCTGAGAATTTTGTCAAATTAATCGTTCTTTGCATAAGGTTTGATAAAGTGGGATTAATAATAGCACCCCATCCATAGGATTCTTATGAAGGTTAAATGGGATAATATATGCAAAGCACTCAGAAGAATATATAGAACATAGCAATGGTAATAATTCTTAGTTATTATAAGTGATCACCCTTTACTATTGTCATACCCGAATGGTTTCCGTTTTCATTGCTTCCTATAGGCATCATGATTTCCCAATAAGATAAATCCCTGGAAGACAGAAATTATGGCACATTTTATTTTTAAATAAGATAAACTTGGTAAGACGTTACAAGTGCTGTCTCATCGAGTTTTGAAGCTGGAAATAGTCTGCTTCCTTTGACTTACTTGTGAATATGCCCTAGTATTGAGCTGCATGTTTCCTACTTATTGAGACTAAGTTTGCAGCCATTATACCTAAAAGGGTGTGGCTCCATCACTTATTTCCTTACTGAAGTTTTACAGCTGTTTTGGAATGGACTAACACCCTTGATTAGTTTCTTTCAGTAATTCTGTTTTGCTCTTTGGAAAGTGGATTCTGTATTTTACAAGATGAATAACTATAATTTCTTAATTTAATTTGCATATCTTTTTAACAATCCGGTGGTTCTCTTCTGTCATACAGAATGATTTGGAGTTGCATCATGTTCCTGGACTTCAGTTCCCCATCCTAACACTGCTTCTCTCTGCACAGAAGCTGACACACAGGACAGCAATACTGAGATAAGTCCACTGGGACAAAGTACAAGGGAGATCAGAATTTATTTTCTAGGATGAATAGAAACATAGGCAACAGAAACACCCAGAGAAGCCTGAGCATGAAAGCCTGAGCAGTCAGTGTGCAATCTGGATGCCTCCCACGTGGACCTAATTCCTCTACACCAGCAGACCTCACAGCATACACCCAACAGTGTGGTTGGGCAGAAACATGCCCTGAAGTTAGTCATATCTCTGCCTTCCTCTGGGCATTCATTGGCAGAATGGCCAGCACCAGGTTGCTACTGGGTGCTGGGTGATTTGCCTTCATATCCCCAAACCCTGGTGAATTGTGTTTTTTTTTTTTTTTTTTTCAGGAGAGGAGCAGAAATCAATTTATTTCATTGGCAATTGTCAGGGCCATGGATGTGTATGTGTTTTCTCTTTGGCTGGGACAACATTCCAGAACCCTAGTGTAGCATTCCTCATCAGGCACCTTCTGAGTTCAGTCAACAGCATCACATGCAGTAGTTTGCCTTCACCCATTCAACTGGTATGATTCACAACCTTTTTTTAAGTGAGAGAAAAAAAGATATATTTTCTATTTGAAGATGGCAAGATGGATTTTTCAAAAGTCTTTAAATGTAAATGAATTAGTTGTATTTTTCAAAAAAGAAGTATAACATCTGGGAAGCAAGTTTTGATGCTTAAACATAAGGTGTTTCCCTAATGGGGAGAAACTTTACTACTAAATGAAATAAAAGAAAACTTAGAATGTACTTAAGATTTTAAAAAATAGAAAACCAATATTTTGAAATCAAGTGAAACAAGATACTTTCACAATTTAAAACAATGAAACATATCTATAGATTTCACATACTAAGAAGTACATATTGGCAGAGGATACTAATATGCAATTGTGTCTTGGATAAGACTTACCGTCTCACTTTGCAACCTGGTATTACACTTTGACCAAGATGCTTACTCCTTGGAAGAAAAGTTATGACCAACCTAGATAGCATATTCAAAAGCAGAGACATTACTTTGCCGACTAAGGTCCATCTAGTCAAGGCTATGGTTTTTCCTGTGGTCATGTATGGATGTGAGAGTTGTACTGTGAAGAAAGCTGAGTGCCAAAGAATTGATGCTTTTGAACTGTGGTGTTGGAGAAGACTCTTGACAGTCCCTTGGACTGCAAGGAGATCCAACCAGTCCATTCTGAAGGATATCAGCCCTGGGATTTTTTTAGAGGGAATGATGCTGAAGCTGAAACTTCAGTACTTTGGCCACCTCACGTGAAGAGTTGACTCATCGGAAAAGGCTCTGATGCTGGGAGGGATTGGGGGCAGGAGGAGAAGGGGACGACCGAGGATGAGATGGCTGGATGGCATCACCAACTCTATGGACATGAGTTTGAGTGAACTTCGGTAGTTGGTGATGGACAGGGAGGCCTGGCGTGCTGCTATTCATGGGGTCACAAAGAGTTGGACACGACTGAGCGACTGAAATGAACTGAACTGAACTGAATTGAGTTAGTATTCACAGGAAATAGACATCCCTTTAATTTAGGCATTGTTATTCACTGGTAACAGTGGCTTTGAACAGAGGAGACTGACTGAGGAAAACATCACCTTGACCATGAAGTAATTAGATAATAATAGACTAACACATTGCTTCTTAGGGAAATCAAGAATAAAATGAAACGAGAATAAAACCAAATGACCAACATCTAAAAAAGGCAAATGTAGGTCAGGTCTAGTCAGATGCATGGCACTGGAGTGATACCATGGCCTGGGAGAAGTCCCCAAGGTGTCAGGAGAGCATCCAGCCAGCAAGAGAACCAGCACTCTCTAGTCTCAGTTGCTCCCAAGGCACAGCCAGCTCTGATGAAAGGAAACTACAACATCATTCATTTAGTTGTACCCAGTTCAAGAGAGAAGGTCTTCATCTTTCATTTATAGATGAGTAACCATTTGTCTTTCTGCTACCCTTATGAACTGTCCACTGCACACATACCTCTCAGCTGACTGGGCATGGGCCAGGGGATCAGTTCTGAGAATCACACCTCACTTGTCTCCAGTGAATGCATCATCCATGTGTCTGCTGCTTGTTCTGTTATATGAGCTTTCAGATTTACAGACTAAGATCATTAGTGTTCATCCTTTGATTGTAAATAATGGAAGTGCATCCATTTTCCCCAGAGTTTTGGCCAAGAATCTGCCCAGACTCAACTAAATCAAAATAATGAGAGGAATCTTGGATAAAGGAAAAAGAGCAGGAGAGTGAGTGTGATAGAAAAGAGTGGTTGAAAACTCATAGAAGGTAAGCCTGGGAAAGAGAAATCTTTGACCATACATTAGCCCCCTAAGAACTTGGATGGCTCTTTTGCAAGAAGTGATTGTCCTTGCTCTACATCCCAATCTCAAGTTATAAGCAGTGGGTAAATGACATACATGGATAGTTGCAACCCAGGGTAGCAAATAATTTTATGTAATTAAAACTACCTAAAAACAGAATGGGTTTTTTGATAAGAGTAGGGTACTCCTTAAAAAAAAAAAAAAAGATAGGGTTTTTGGATGAGTAGTTACCTGCAGTATTCAATATTAAGCTAGAAACTACTCTGGAATTTTCTGAGAATTTTGCGAGTTTGAGAATTGTGTGTGTGTGTGTGTGTGTTTTACTGACTGATAAATACCTCCAAGATCTGCAACAGTGGTGTTGTTAGTGCTATTGGATGGATACTTGGCCCTAGAAAACAGACACCCAGCTGCATGAGATCTTCTAAGGTCATTTCTGCACAAGGATAGCAAAAAAATCACGTCAGTTTAATTTTCACTAAAGCATTGTCCCCAGCCTATAAAATGAGAAGACTGGAAGACAGGAATACAGAGAGCACTGAAGGTTCCCCAAATGGTAGGGCTTAAAGAAATCCCCCTACAGCAGGCCTTGGAGCAACTCCTGCCTGTGTCCTGGTCCTCTGATTTCTGTGCCAAACTTGGGGGCAAGGAGGGGGGTGTTGTCTTTGTCTTTTTAGATTTAAGGGATGAATAATCAGCAAAAAGTAAGAGCGATGGTTTAGAAATAGAACTGCCATATGACCCAGCAACCCCACTGCTGGGCATACACACTGAGGAAACCAGAATTGAAAGAGACACGTGTACCACAGTGTTCATTGCAGCACTGTTTATAATAGCCAGGACATGGAAGCAACCTAGACATCCATTGGCAGACGAATGGATAAGACAGTTGTAGTACCTATACACAATGGAATATTACTCAGCCATTAAAAAGAATACATTTGAATCAGTTCTATATGAGGTGGATGAAACTGGAGCCTATTATAGAGGGATGTAAGCCAGAAAGAAAAACACCAATACAGTATACTAATGCATATATATGAATTTTAGAAAGATGGTAATGATGACCCTATATGTGAGACAGCAAAAGAGACACAGGTGTAAAGAACAGTCTTTTGGACTATGTGGGAGAAGTCGAGGGTGGGATGATTTGAGAGAATAGCATTGAAACATGTATATAATCATATGTGTAATAGGTCGCCAGTCCAGGTTCGATGCATGAGACAGGGTGCTCAGGGCTGGTGCACTGGGATGACCAAGAGGGATGGGATGGGGAGGGAGGTGGAAGGGAGGGTCAGAATGGGGAACACATGTACACCCATGGCTGATTCATGTCAATGTATGGCAAAAAACATTACAATAATGTAAAGTAATTAGCCTCCAATTAAAATAAATTAATTAATTTAAAAACTTAAGGAAAAAGAAAATGAACTGGAGATGGTTAATGGTTGGAGATGGAAAGGGGAAATGTAGAAAAAATACACTGTAGGCCCAGCTGCAAGAAGTTAGAAACAGAAAAGTTCTATGGGTTGATCTTTTCTGTTTTTATAATCTTACATTTGAACTAGTTAGTTCATTTCAGTCAGTCTGACTCTTTGTGACCCCATGTGTTGCAGCACACTAGGCCTTTCTGTCCTTCACCATCTCCTGGAGCTTGTTCAAACTCATGTCCATTAAATTGGTGATGCCATCCAACCATCTCATCCTCTAGTGTTCTCTTCTCCTCTCACCTTCAATCTTTCCCAGCATCAGGGTCTTTTCAAATGATTCAGTTCTTCACATCAGGTGGCCAAAATATTGGAGTTTCAGCTTTAACATCAGTCCTACCAATGAATATTTAGGACTGATTTCCTATAAGATGGACTGATTGGATTCCCTTGCAGTCCGAGGGACTCTCAAGAGTCTTCTCCAACACCATAGTTCAAAAGCATCAATTATTTGCCTCTCAGCTTTCTTTATAGTCCAACTCTCACGTCCATACATGAACACTGGAAAAACCATAGCCTTGACTAGACGGACCTTTGTTGGCAAAGTAATGTCTCTGCTTTTTAATATGCTGTCTACCTTGGTCATAACTTTTCTTCCAAGGAGTAAGCGTCTTTTAATTTCATGGCTGCAGTCACCATCTGCAGTGACTTTGGAGCCTAGAAAATTAAAGTCAGCCACTGTTTCCACTGTTTCCCCATCTATTTGCCATGAAATGATGGGACCAGATGCCATGATCTTCATTTTCTGAATGTTGAGCTTTAAGCCAACTTTTTCACTCTCCTCTTTCACTTTCATCAAGAGGCTCTTTAGTTTTTCTTTGCTTTCTGCCATAAGGGTGGTGTCATCTGCATATCTGAGGTTATTGATATATCTTCTGGAAATCTTGATTCTAGCTTGTGTTTCATCCAGCCAAGCATTTCTCATGATGTACTCTGCATAGGAGTTAAATAAGCAGGATGGCAATACAGAGCCTTGACGTATTCCTTTCCCTGTTTGGAACCAGTCAGTTGAATTAGTTATATGATCAGAAAAATGATTAATGATAAAAACATATTAACACAAAAATTTCAGTCCACCTCCTTCCCATGTATTTACATTCCATCAGTAACTGCATTTATAACATTTTATGATTTTGTTTTAAATTTTGCTTTTTCCAACAGATGTATATTTGTTTATGTATGCAATCAAAACTCTTATTTTCCTTTAAATAAGACCAAAATATATGTATTTTCATACAGTAAAAAAATAACACTGCATTTTAGAGAACTTTCCATGAGTGAACCCATAAAGGTAGATGCACGCCATCCGTAAGATCTTAACAATCTGGAGAAGGAAATGGCAACCCACTCAGTACTCTTGCCTGGAGAATCCCATGGAGGTTTTTTCTAAATATTTGCTTTCAAATAATTTAAACAATTAACTTCTAGAGTCAACTGTTTAGTCCACTTGGAATTTATTTTTGAGTTGCCTGTGAAATGGAGATCCAGCTTATTATTATTTTTTTTTATCTATTTAGGGATCCTTTTTCCTAACACCATTTATTGAGCAGAATATCTGTCAACAGTGATCTGCAATACTTATTCTGCAAATAGATACAATTTCAAGATCAAATTACAAGATTCAATTACAAGATCAAATTTCTGTGTATATGTATCTGTCAACACTGTTTTATACTCCATTTTACAGAATGGGTTATTTATTTAAAAATGTATTAAGGTAATATCTATTATAGGTGCTATACTATACTTATTGCAAGGAGATCCAACCAGTCCATTCTGAAGGAGATCAGCCCTGGGATTTCTTTGGAAGGAATGATGCTGAAGCTGAAACTCCAGTACTTTGGCCACCTCATGTGAAGAGTTGACTCATTGGAAAAGACTCTGATGCTGTGAGGGATTAGGGGCAGGAGGAGAAGGGGATGACAGAGGATGAGATGGCTGGATGGCATCACTGACTCGATGCATGTGAGTCTGAGTGAACTCGGGGAGTTGGTGCTGGACAGAGAGGCCTGGCGTGCTGCGATTCATGGGGTCGCAAAGAGTCGGACACGACTGAGCGAATGAACTGAACTGAAATGAACTGTTATTATTTTTTTTTAATGTATAAATGACTAGCCTCTATGGGGGCTTTGCTATTCTCAATCATGGGTCAACAAACATTATCTGAAAAGAGACAGATAGCAAATATTTAGATTTTCCAAATCATACAGCCTCTAGGATGACTACTCAGCTTTCCCATTGTATTATAATTGTAGGCATTAGCACTCTGTAAACAGATAGCCATGGTTGTGTTGAATGCAAGTCCACTTAAAAAATAAGTGTATGGACTGGATTTGACTCAAGAGCTGTAGTTTCCTGACCCATGTTCTAAATAAATGCCTTTTTTCGGATTTTGAATAAAATTGCATTGAATTCAAAGATCAACTTGTACCTTGTACAAAACCGTAAACACTGATGTATTTTGTCTCTGTTTATTTATATGACAATCAATAGTCTTTTTAAAAAGGAATGTGTGCTAACATTTTAAATGTGCTCTGTATAGAAATTTGGCCAGGTTTATTCCTAGATATACTTTAGTTGTCTGTGATTCCTTTCAGATCCATAGGTAGATAATCTTATTAACTAATTGTATCTCATTCCCCTGCTCCTTCCAGGTTCACCTTTTGATGCTTGAGTTTACCTTATTATCACACTGAATAGAATAGCCCCTTCGGCAGTCTGTTGCTGTGTTGACAGTGAATACACTATTTGCTGTTTCCTGTAATGCTTCAACATTAAGTATATTTCCTGTAGGTTCTGGCAGGATTGTTTTCTTCTTATTTTGACTATATGTATACTCCAGTCTGGAGTGGATACTGAATTTCATCAAATGTTTTTTAATATCTATGATAAAGATAATACCTTTTTTTTTCTTTTTTCAACCTATTAATTTATTCAACTCAAAAACTAAATAAACCCTGGTTTACCATAAATCATTGTCCTTTTTTGGGCACCTATTAAATATTATCTTCATTTTATGCATTTAGTTTTGGAAGCATGATTATTCTGTAAAATTGCTTGTTTCTTCTTGTCTGAGTTTGAAATGAGGTTAATTCATGACTCATTTGGAAGTTTAAAAATAGTTCTATTTTCTCTTGTACTCAGGAACCATTAAATTGATATTATCAATAATATCAATAATATATATTAATAAAATAAATTCTGTTTACTGTAAACCAGGTATAGTGACACCACAAAATGACCAGCCTATAGCAACTTCTCTCTTATGGCAGAAATGAAAAAAATAGTTATGATCAAATTATCCATTTACTTATTTAATTTGATTGGGGAGGAAGTAGATGCTGAATAAGTAAAGTGTATTACATGTTGAAAGGTGAAAGTGAAAGTTGCTCAGTTGTGTCCAACTCTTTGTGACCCCATCTACTATACAGTTCATGGAATTCTCAGGCCAGAATACTGGAGTGGGTAGCCTTTCCCCTTTTCCAGGGGATCTTCCCAACCCAGGGATCAAACCCAGGTCTCCCACATTGCAGGTGGACTCTTCATCAGTTGAGCCACTCCAAGAATACTGGAATGGGTAGCCTATCGCTTCTCCAGGGGATCTTCCCGACCCAGGAATCAGACCGTGATCTCCTGCATTGCAGGCAGATTTTTACCAACTGAGCTATTAGGGATCCCAGTATAAAAAGTTAGATGGTTACTAAATAAAAAGGAAGCAATGAAGCTGGGAATGAAAATAAGTGGAGAACATTTTTGATGTGGTAGTCAGAAGATATCTCAAAGTGTAGCAACTAACATGTGTGCAGAGGTTTGAAAGTGTTCAAAGATGAAGACATATAAATACCTAGTAAGAAACAATGAGTAAAAAAGCACTGGAATTAGAGATAATCTGTTTGAGCTGAACAACAATAAATAGGCAAAGGAGATTTGGCTCTCTAAAGAGAAGCAGAAGATGAAGCCAGAGAAGAAGGGGGAGAGAGTACCCTGAAGAGAGTTTATTCCTGGTCCCAGGTCATCCCACTTACCCCTGTGGCCACATAGTCTTATTTTCATGATGAGCGATGGATCCCTCATGTCCCTTTCAACTCTACCTGAGTGCTTCCTTTCATCCGCTTTCTCTTATTCAAGGATCTTACACTAGAAATTTTCTCATCCTTCAGTGTGAGTTCATTTCCATCAGTAAACATGTTACAATTTATTCTATCTTGAAAAGAAAAAAATCTGGATTTTTTTCACCTACCATGAAAATTACTAATTTTGAAGAAAATCTCTATAAAATTATTGTCTATCCTTAGGATCACCAATGCTTTTCCCTCAATTAGAGTTAATCCATTATACTTAAGCTTTATCCCACCATTGTACAAAATTTCTTTATGTTTGATTCACCAATTGTTTCCACACTAATGGATCCAAGGATTACTTCCAAGCCTCATCTTGCTGACCTATCAACCACATCTCACACGGCTGATAATATGGGCAATTTTTTTTCACCCAATTCAGCCCTTCAGATGTGCCCTTACCTTATTCTCCACTACTCTCTGACTCATTGCTTGTCTTTTCCACCTTCCTGAACTTTATATAAAAAAGTCT
Organism: Oryx dammah; assembly: GCF_014754425.2. Lineage (NCBI taxonomy): Eukaryota > Metazoa > Chordata > Mammalia > Artiodactyla > Bovidae > Oryx > Oryx dammah. The sequence goes on along the minus strand of NW_024070202.1, from coordinate 3,306,602 downwards.
CAAACCCGGTTCTTAGACTTCTACTGTTCTCCTATGCCTACCCTCTCGATGACCCCTTCCACAGTGTTAAAGAACACACATATTTGCTGAGGTGGGACTTCCCTGTAGCTCAAGTGGCAAAGAATCTGCCTGCAATGCAGGAAACCAGGGTTCGATCCCTGGGTTGGGAAGTTCCTCTGGAAAAAGGAATGGCAACCCACTCCAGTATTCTTGCCTGGAGAATTCCATGGACAGAGAAGCCTGGCAGGCTACAATCTGTGGGATCGCAAAGAGTCGGACACGACTGAGCAACTAACACACGCACCCATCTGCTGAGGACTGCTAGATTTTTATCCCAGATTAGACCTCATTTGAGTTTGAAATCATGTAAAAGCTGCATTCTTGTCATCTCCATCAGAATGCCTTCTAAGCATCTGAAACCTTGCAAATCTGTAACCAAAGGCCCAATTTTCCACCAAGATAATCGAGACCCTATTTTTCTGGTTCATTCTTGATGACTGTCTTTAAGACTCCATATCCAACTTATCACCGAATCCTATCAGTTACAATTTCCAAATCTACTCAGAATCTATCTCTTCCCATTCCCTCCCTCAATACCACCATGTCTGTCTAAGCCAAGGTAGCCACTGCCATTTGCATGGTCGTCCCACTCTCCTTCTGAACCTGATGTTCCCAACTCACCTCCACAACCTTGCTTGCATCAGAGAAACCAAAGTAAAGCTTTAGAAATAAAGTGTCCCTCTGCCTACAGTTGTTCAACTACATCAAACTCACCGCTGCCTCCCTCATGTCTTTCAGGCTTCTGCAAACATTATACTTTCATGAGGTCTTTCTTGATGTTATTTAAAGTTAATGACTTGCACTTTGCTCACACTCTCCTTCCAACCTGACACTTTTTATCTTTCTAGTTATGTGATTTTCCCTCCACTTGTAACATATATTTTATTCATTTGCTTGCGTAGTGTTTGTAAGTCAAAACACAATGACAAGCTCAATGAACAAAGACTTTGTTTTCAGTGTAACTACCTCCCAATCATTACCTCTTCCTTCCTACTCAGAGGTATTGTTATTCTACCTGCTATGCCCATAGATTGAATGTGGAATAAAGACACATGTAAAGCATATATAAACTGGAGTCTGGCTTCTTTCACCCAAAATTATTTTGTGAAATTCATCCTTGTTATTGTAAAGAATTGTAGTTGTTTATTTTCAATACTGCATGCTGTTCCATTGTAAATATACCAGCTTTATTTATCCCAATTTCTACTGATGCCACTGGCAATTTCAACCTTTTGGATATATCAATTAATGCTTTTACAAGAGTGATACAGACAATGGCTCCATTTAATACAGAGACACAGAACACTAATCTCTGCAATTCATACTGAAAGGAAGAAGATAGGACTAAAAGTTTAAGAGGATTTCCTCCTAATTGGGTGAATAGTCCCAGACTTGCTTGAATCCATTTCCAGATTGATAGGGAAGCTAGAATTTTGAGCATTTTATAAAGTAGATATGAGTTTGTCAGTGCTGCTGATGAGGTATAGTATTTGGGGAAAAGAAGTAGAAAGAAAAGACAGCTAGAAAAGTTAGGTCCCACCATCGTGGGAATTAGAGAACAAAATGCCAGATTCAAAAAGGATAACCCATGGTCAATTTTGATGAATTCTTCGAGTCCCTTTGCTCAAATGTTTATTTAGATATTGAAATGAAATGATAATGGAAATTATGAAACAGTGTCACTCCGAGGCTCTGTACCTGGTGATGCAGTTTCTTATATAAACCTGGATCTGATTTTGGAGGAGAAGGGATGAAGGGGAGAAAGAAATTACATTGAAGTTAAATGAAAAGTTACAAGGAGGTAATATGGACATAATTGGATAGGTGGATCTTCATAATATGGATGAACTATTCCCTGACCAGAGACTGAACCTATGCCCTTAGCAGTAAAAGCCTGGAGTCCTAACCACTGGAGGTCCAATGAATTTCCTCCTTTTTTTTGGCATCAAAATCCCTTTACAGTTCAAAAATATATGCAATATTTACTATAGATGGGAGGGTAATACTTTGCATTTAAGAAGCATATCAGGTCAGGTCAGGTCAGGTCAGATGAGTCGCTCAGTCATGTCCGACTCTTTGTGACCTCATGAATCGCAATGCACCAGGCCTTTCTGTCCAGCACCAACTCCCAGAGTTCACTCAGACTCACATGCATCGACTCAGTGATGCCATCCAGCCATCTCATCCTCTGTCGTCCCCTTCTCCTCCTGCCCCCAATCCCTCCCAGCATCAGAGTCTTTTCCAATGAGTCAACTCTTTGCATGAGGTGGCCAAAGTACTGGAGTTTCAGCTTTAGCATCATTCTTTCCAAAGAAATCCCAGGGCTGATATCCTTCAGAATGGACTGGTTGGATCTCCTTGCAGTCCAAGGGACTCTCAAGAGTCTACTCCGACACCACATTTCAAAAGCATCAATTCTTCAGCGCTCAGCCTTCTTCACAGTCCAACTCTCACATCCATACCTGACTACTGGAAAAATCATAGCCGTGACTAGATAGACCTTAGTTGGCAAAGTAATGTCTCTGCTTTTGAATATGCTATCTAGGTTGGTCATAACTTTTCTTCCAAGGAGTAAGCATCTTTTAATTTCATGGCTGCAGTCACCATGTACACTGATTTTGAGACCAAAATAAATAAAGTTTGACACTGTTTCCACTGTTTCCCCATCTATGTCCCATGAAGTGATGGGACCAGATGCCATGATCTTCATTTTCTGAATGTTGAGCATTAAGCCAACTTTGTCACTCTCCTCTTTCACTTTCAGCAAGAGGCTTTTTAGTTCCTCTTCAATTTCTGCCATAAGGATGGTGTCATCTGTATATCTGAGGTTATTGATATTTCTCCGGGCAGTCTTGATTCCAGCTCGTGTTTCTTCCAGCCCAGCGTTTCTCATGATGTACTCTGCATAGAAGTTAAATAAGCAGGGTGACAATATACAGCCTTGACACACTCTTTTTCCTATTTGGAACCAGTCTGTTGTTCCATGTCCAGTTCTAACTGTTGTTCCTTACCTGCATACAGATTTCTCAAGAGGCAGGTAAGGTGGTCTGTTATTCCCATCTCTTGAAGAATTTTCCACAGTTTATTGTGATCCACACAGTCAAAGGCTTTGGCAGTGTCAATAAAGCAGAAATAGATGTTTTTCTGGAACTCTCTTGCTGTTTCCATGATCCAGCGGATGTTGGCAATTTGATCTCTGGTTCCTCTGCTTTTTCTAAAACCAGATTGAATATCAGGAAGTTCACAGTTCACGTACTGCTGAAGCCTGGCTTGGAGAATTTTGAGCATTACTTTGCTAGCATGTGAGATGAGTGCAATTGTGCAGTAGTTTGAGCATTCTTTGTCATTGCCTTTCTTTGGAATTGGAATGAAAACTGACATTTTCCAGTCCTGTGGCCACTGCTGAGTTTTCCACATTTGCTGGCATGTTGAGTGCAGCACTTTCACAGCATCATCTTTCAGGATTTGAGATAGCTCAATTGGAATTCCATCAGCTACACTAGCTTTGTTCATAGTGATGCTTTCTAAGGCCCACTTGACTTCACATTCCAGGATGTCTGGCTCTAGAAGAGTCATCACACCATGGTGATTATCTGGGTCGTGAATATGTTTTTTGTACAGTTCTTCTGTGTATTCTTGCCACCTCTTCTTAATATCTTCTGCTTCTGTTAGGTCCATACCTTTTCTGTCCTTTATCGAGCCCATCTTTGCATGAAATGTTCCCTTGGTATCTCTATTCTTGAAGAGAGCTCTAGTCTTTCCCATTCTGTTGTTTTCCTCTTTCTTTGCATTGATCGCTGAAGATGGCTTTCGTATGTCTTCTTGCTATTCTTTGGAACTCTGCATTCAGATGCTTATATCTTTCCTTTTCTCCTTTGTTTTTCACCTCTCTTCTTTTCACAGCTATTTGTAAGGCCTCCCCAGAGAACCATTTTGCTTTTTTGCATTTCTTTTCCATGGGGATGGTCTTGATCCCTGTCTTCTGTACAATGTCATGAATCTCACTCCATAGTTCATCAGGCACTCTATCTATCTGATCTAGGCCCTTAAATCTATTTCTCACTTCCACTGTGTAATCATAAGGGATTTGATTAAGGTCATACCTGAATGGTCTAGCGGTTTCCCCTACTTTCTTCAATTTAAGTCAGAATTTGGTAATAAGGAGGTCATGATCTGAGCCACAGTCAGATCCTTGTCTTGTTTTTGTTGACTGTATAGAGCTTCTCCATCTTTGGCTGCAAAGAATATAATCAATCTGATTTTGGTGTTGATCATCTGGTAATGTCCATGTGTAGAGTCTTTTCTTGTGTTGTTGGAAGAGGGTGTTTCCTATGACCAGTGCATTTTCTTGGCAAAACTCTATTAGTCTTTGCCCTGCTTCATTCCACATTCCAAGGCCAAATTTGCCTGTTTTCCAGGTGTTTCTTGACTTCCTACTTTTGCATTCCAGTCCCTTATAATTAAAAGGACATCTTTTTGGGGTGTTAGTTCTAAAAGGTCTTTTAGGTCTTCACAGAACTGTTCAACTTCAGCTTTTTCAGTGTTACTGGTTGGGGCATAGACTTGGATTACCCTGATATTGAATGGATTGCCTTGGAAACAAACAGAGATCATTCTGTCGTTTTTGAGATTGCATCCAAGTACTGCATTTTGGACTCTTTTGTTGACCATGATGGCTACTCCATTTCTTCTGAGGGATTCCTGCCCACAGTAGTAGATGTAATGGTCATCTGAGTTAAATTCACCCATTCCAGTCCATTTTTGTTCACTGATTCCTAGAATGTCAATGTTCACTCTTTCCATCTCTTGTTTGACCACTTCCAATTTGCCTAGATTCATGGACCTGACATTCCAGGTTCCTATGCAATATTGCTCTTTACAGCATTGGACCTTGCTTCTATCACTGGTCACATCCACAGCTGAATATTGTTTTTGCTTTGGCTCCATCAGTTCATTCTTTCTGGAGTTATTTCTCCACTGATGTCCAGTAGCATGTTGGGCACCTACTGATCTGGGGAGTTCCTCTTTCAGTATCCTATCATTTTGCCTTTTCATACTGTTCATGGGGTTCTCAAGGCAAGAATATTGAAGTGGTTTGCCGTTCTCTCCTCCAATGGACCACATTCTGTCAGACCTCTCCACCATGATCCACCCGTCTTGGTTTGCCCCCCCCGGGCATGGCTTAGTTTCATTGAGTTAGACAATGCTGTGGTCCTAGTGTGATTATATTGACTTGTTTTCTGTGAGTATGGTTTCAGTTTGTCTGCCCTCTGATGCCCTCTTGCAACACCTACCATCTTACTTTGGTTTCTCTTACCTTGGGTGTGGGGTATCTACTCACGGCTGCTCCAGCAGAGCTCAGCTGCTGCTCCTTACCTTGGACAAAGGGTATCTCCTTACTGCCACCCTTCCTGACCTTCAACGTGGGATAGCTCCTCTAGGCCCTCCTGTACCCGTGCAGCCACTGCTCCTTGGACGGTATATATATATATATTACTTGAAATCTGTCACGGAGAAGAGCATGGACACATAACTGAAGGTGCACCAAATGAAACTTCTCAGCAGAACTTCTGACCTAAGATACAAATGCGATGAGTCTGGCATTTTTTTGGAATTCCTTATGCTTTTGGAGGTGATGACCATTCGAGGTGCAATAGGAGGAGTCAGTGTTCAGCACCAGTAGTGGCTGGTTCCTGCTTAGGTTGTTTCTTTCACTGGCACTGAAGCACCTTCTGTCCTAACCATTTCCCAAGTTTGGTTCTGAACGCATCCCAGTAATTACTTTAGCTCAACCACAATTTCTAATAACTGCTGTTTTAAGCTACCAACAATTACTGTTTTCAGATAGATATCATTGCTCAGATATCGAGACTATGAAATCATTTGATCTTGGGAGGACAAAAATCAAAGGCAGTTCTTAAAAGCTGTTTCTGGGACAATTCTAAAGAGTTTGTCAATGTGGTACCACCAAATTTGGTGGCCTAAAATCAAAGGCTCTCAGAGTTCTGATCTCCATGTCGAGGAGGGGTATGAGCCCAGAATTGTTACTACTTTAGTTTTTTTTTTTTTTTTTTAGTCTATCAGACAGAATATTGTTAATCTCTTTATTTTATTGAAAATTCTGAATTTTACTTACTTAAAAATCAGATTAGTCAAGCCCAGAAATGCTAAGCAGAAATTTTGCCAGAGAATAGTGTCAATTTGCAAAATTTAGAGTTTGGGGTTATTATTATTTTTTTCCTAATACACATGACTTGTGCTTTTACTTCAGACAATTTTTATAATACAGCAGAATAGGACAAAAATAAACAAGACACAAAGCATTACCACACTGTGAGTGTATCCCAAGGTAATTTTATTTCATTACAAAATGATTGAAGGATTTCTGATGGGACATCCAAATACAATTTTAGAAACAGCACTGTGATAAATGAAGGGACAGGGCCCTTCATAAAGTAGGAAGATTGTTTTAAAAGCAATTTCAATAATTTAAAAAACTAATTATGTATGCCAAAGTAAAATTTTAGTAATGGAAACAAAAGAAATGAAATAAGAAGAGAACATTTAAATGGAAACAAATATTGATAGTAGAATTTCCATGAAAGATTAAGCCCTAATGTCTTTAAGCACTTTTGGTTTATAATTAATTAAGTTACATCCATATGCAGGTCAAGGAGCAACAGTTAGACCTGGATACGGAACAATAGACTGGTTCCAAATAGGAAAAGGAGTAAGTCAAGGCTGTATATTGTCACCCTGCTTATTTAACTTATATGCAGAGTAAATCACGAGAAACACTTGGCTGGAAGAAGCACAAGCTGGAATCAAGATTGCTGGGAGAAATATCAATAACCTCAGATATGCAGATGACACCATCCTTATGGCAGAGAGTGAAGAGGAACTAAAAAGTCTCTTGATGAAAGTGAAAGAGAAGTTTGAAAAAGTTGGCTTAGAGGTCACCATTCAGAAAACGAAGATCATGGCATCTGGTCCCATCACTTCATGGGAAATAGATAGGGCAACAGTGGAAACGGTGTCAGACTTAATTTTGGGGGGCTCCAAAATCACTGCAGATGGTGATTGCAGCCATGAAATTAAAAGATGCTTATTCCTTGGAAGGAAAGTTATGATCAAACTACATAGCATATTCAAAAGTGGAGACATTACGTTTCCAACAAAGATCTGTCGAGTCAAGGCTATGGTTTTTCCAGTGGTCATGTATGGATGAGAGAGTTGGACTGTGAAGAAGGCTGAGTGCTGAAGAATTGATGCTTTTGAATTGTGGTGTGGGAGAAGACTCTTGAGAGTCCCTTGGACTGCAAGGAGATCCAACCAGTCCATTCTAAAGGAGATAAGCCTTGGGTGTTCTTTGGAAGGAATGACGCTAAAGCCAAAACTCCAGTACTTCGGCCACCTCATGCGAAGAGTTGACTCACTGGAAAATACTCTGATGCTGGGAGGGATTGGGGGCAGGAGAAGGGGACAACTGAGGATGAGATGGCTGGATGCCATCACCGACTCGATGGACGTGAGTTTGAGTGAACTGTGGGAGTTGGTGATAGACAGGGAGGCCTGGCGTGCTGCAATTCATGGGGTTGCAAAGATCTGGACAGGACTGAGCGACTGAACTGACTAACTGACTGATTCATCTAGAATGGTTTCATTATGTACTAATCTTGAGATAAAGAAGAAAATAATTTCCTATGTTCTGTAATCAGATAAAGGAATGCATGTACACCCGTGGTGGATTAATGTCAATGTATGGCAAAACAAATACAGAATTGCAAAGTAAAAAAAAAAAAAGATTCAGATTAGGAAAACCTAGACTTACATGAAAACCTGATATTGGGAGAAATGGTGGATTAAATAAATGGTTTCTTAAGCTTGGAACTATAGAAACAGAGCACATTTGGGTAAAGAAAGATGGCAAATTTTGTTTTGTGTTGGAATTGGTAACTCAAAGACAATATTCAATAGACTTGTGGCTCAGATATTAAAGAATCTGTTTGCAATGTGGGAAACCTGGGTTTCATCCTTGGGTTGGGAAGATCCCCTTGAGAAGGAATGGCTACCCACTCCAGTATTGTTTCCTGTAGCATTCCATGCACAGAGGAGCCTAGTGGGCTAAGTCCATAGGGTTGCAAAGAGTCAGATATAACTGAGCAACTAGCAATTAACTTTCACTTTTCATGGATTTGGAAAATAAGTAGTAAGAAATGTGAACTGCAGAGTTAGATTTGTTGATTATCATTAAGTATGATTATCAAAGTCAAGAGTTAAGAGTGGATCACAGAGGGAGAATGAGAAGAAATGATGATCTACAATATGAAGTTGAAGGGTGGATATTAGTAGAACAGACCATCTTGTTTAAGCACTATGGGAGATCTGAGATGCTGACACATCAAATGCAAAAAATAAAACAAAAAGTCTTTTCAGGGTGGTAAATATTAACAATCTATATCATATGAAAAATGACTGGAGGAGGTTGAGTGCAAAAGACTAAATAAAGCATCACTGCTACAATTGTTAGAAGGGTCAACAATTTGAATAGAGTAAATCAACATGAACATCAGGCCAGAGATTCACTAATGTAAAGCTTAGCTCTCATCCCAGAAAACCAAAAACAATTAAAGTTAATTTATACATAAAATGTCACTTCTCTAATAATAATGTAATAAGACTGTAGTAAGATTGAAGACTACCTGTCTTTCTTTTTCCTCCTCTCCTGAGCCTCTGTTCTTATTCCTCAAACTCTTAGGTATTTATTTCAATTCAGAGTGATATATACATTTCCTCCCCTTATGTTTCTCCATAGCTTACTTCCTAGTCTTTTGCAAAGGTTTGTTAAGACATTTTTGCCTATTCATATAGACAGAAAGCACATGGGAATATCTAGGGTCAAAGAGAGAAGCGGGTGGAGAGATGTAGTCAGTCTTCCAGATCTGCATGTTCTGTTTTTGCATGGTGGGTAAAGATGGGAGGGCTGAGTGTCCTAACTATATAAGTGATTTACATAAACTTTGGTATCTGCAAGCGTTCCTGGAACCAGCCCTGTGCCATGACCATATCATTTACTGTGTACCGAGTTTCTGTCTGGGATGATGAAAAAGCTTTTGGAATAGGCATTGGGAGTGGTTGCACAACAATGAAAATGTAACTAATGATATTTTAAAAAACAATAAAATTGTACACTTTATTTTTTATTTATTTACTTAGATATTTTTCCGGCTAATCCCCATGTCTTGTGGGAATCTTAGTCCCCCAACAAGGGATTGAACCCACATCTCCCACAGTGAAAGTGCAGAATCCTAGCTACTGAAATGTCAGGAAATTCCCTAATTAATGTCATGACTTGAATCCATGAAAAGTGTTAAAACAGGAAACTTTATATGGTATATATTTTATCACAATACACAAATTAATAAAAATAAATAAAAGGAAGTAGTGTGGGGGGCAGTAGGGGATGGAGTGAGGCTCTTGTGGTGTCTCCTGGCATCCTTACCCAGGCATGGATTAGCTTCCATCCCACCTCCCAGCATTGTTCACACAGGTCAATCCTGCCTGCCTTCAGGACCCTCTACAACTTATCCCTGAAGACCCAGGGCCTGCCTGACAGCAGCTTCCAGGGAGTGTACCTGTCCCCCCCAACACACACAAAAGGGTGAAAAAGAAGTTCCCTGGGAGGTGTGCTGGTAAAGAATCTGCCTGCACTGTAGGAGACTCCGGTTTGATTCCTGGGTCAGGAAAATCTGCTGGAGAAGGGATAGGCTACCCACTCCAGTATTCTTTGACTTCCCTGGTGACTCAGCAGGTAAATAATCTGCCTGCAATGCAGGAGAACTGGGTTCAATCCCTGGGTTGGGAAGATTCCCTGGAGAAGGGAATGGCTACCCATTACAGTATTCTGGCTTAGATACTTCCATGGACTATTCTATGAGGTCTTGAAGAGTGGGTCATTACTGAGTGACTTTCACTTTCTTTATTTTACACGAGTTAGTTTATCCATCATCCAAGAAGAAACTGGCTCTAGCTGAGTGATCACACCATAGTGATTTTCTGAGTCATAAGGACATTTTTTTTGCATAGTTCTTCTGTGTATTCTTGACATCTCTTCTTACTATCTTCTGTTTCTGTTAGGTCCATACCATTTCTGTCCTTTATTGTGCCCATCTTTGCATGAAATGTTCCCTTGTATCTCTAATTTTCTTGAAGAGATCTTTAGTCTTTTCCAGTCTATTGTTTTCCTCTATTTCTTTGCAGTGATCACTGCGGAAGTCTTTGAAAAAAGCAAGTGGAGGTGATGGAATTCCATTTGAGCTATTTCAAATCCTAAAAGATGATGCTGTGAAAGTGCTGCACTCAATATTTCAGCAAATTTGGAAAACTTAACAATGGACACAGGACTGGAAAAGGTCAGTTTTCATTCCAATCCCAAAGAAAGGCAATGCCAAAGAATGTTCAAACAACCACACAATTGCACTCATCTCACACACTAGCAAAATAATGCTAAAAAGTCTCTAAACCAGGTTTCAGCAGTACATTAACCATGAACTTCCAGATGTTCAAGCTGAATTTAGAAAAGGCAGAGGAACCAGAGGTCAAATTGTTAACATCTGTTGGATCATCAAAAAAGTGAGAGAGTTACAGGAAAACATCTACTTTAGCTTTATTGACTGTTTCAAAGTCTTTGTGTGGATCACAACAAACTTTTGAAAATTCTTCAAGAGATGGGAATACCAGACCACCAGACCTGCCTCTGGAGAAATCTATATGCAGGTCAGGAAGGAACAGTTAGAACTAGACATGGAACAACAGACCGGTTCCAAATCGGGAAAGGAGTACATCAAGGCTGTATATTATCACCCTGTGTATTTAACATATGTAGAGTACATCATGAGAAATGCTGTAATGGATTAAGTACAAACTGGAATCAAGATTCCTGGGAGAAATAGTAATAACCTCAGATATGCAGATGATACCACGCTTATGGCAGAAAGTGAAGAACTAAAGAGCCTCTTGATGAAAGTAAAAGAGGAGCATGAAAAAGGTGGCTTAAAACTCAACTTTCAGAAAACGAAGATCATGGCATCTGGTCCCATCACTTCATGGGAAATAAATGTGGAAACAGTGTCAAACTTTATTTTTTGGGGGTGCTCCAAAATCACTGTAGATGGTGATTGCAGCCATGAAATTAAAAGATACTTTCTTCTTGGAAGAAAAGTTATGACCAACCTAGACAGCATATTAAAAAGCAGAGACCTTACTTTGCCAACAAAGGTCCATCTAGTCAAAGCTCTGGTTTTTCCAGTAGTCATGTATGCATGTGAGAACTGGACTAGAAAGAAGGGTGAACACTGAAGAAGTGATGCTTTTGAACTGTGGTTTTGGGGAAGACTCTTGAAACTTACTTTGACTGCAAGGAGACGCGACCAGTTCATCCTAAAGGAAATCAGTCCTGAATATTCATTGAAGGGACTGATGCTGAAGTTGAACCTCCAAAACTGTGGCCACCTGATGCAACAAACTGACTCATTTTAAAAGACCCTGATGCTGGGAAAGATTGAAGGCAGGAGGAGAAGTGGCCAACAGAGGATGAGATGGTTAGATGGCATCACCAACTCAATGGACATGCATTTTCGTAAGTTCAGGGAGTTGGTGATGAACAGGTAAGCCTGGCGTGCTGCAGTCCATGGGGTCACAAAGAGTCGAACGTGACCGAGTGACTGAACTGAACTGAACTAAACAAGAAGAAACTGGATAGCACAAATTTAAATAGCACTTTATTTATAAACTCTATATGTTGATACAGAAAAATGAGGAGAAGAAAAGCTGTGTGTTCACCTAGACCTTCAACCACCCCCAGATCTAAGATCAGAACTGCATCTATTCCAGAACTCACAGACGGATTTTCAAAGTATCAAAGTGGTTTTTTCTGTTCTTATCCAGGAATCACTCCTGTTGTCTTTCATAATAACAAATTGTAAATTTTACTTCATGCATTTGGTTGGCCCTTTTCTTAATGCTAAATTGCAATTTGGATAAGGAAGATGTTTACATTGGAAAAGTCTTGAGAATAGAATGACATGATTTTAGGATTTCATATGGAACTATTCTGATGCAAATTAAAAAAAAAACCTATCCATTGAAAATATATTTTAAAATATATGCATTTTTATTGTTTTCACTGAAGGATTTACATTTTTATTCACTATGGTAAAATCAGTAAGGACAGATTTAATCAAAACAAAACCAAACAAAGCAAAACCAGAAAACCACACACACACAAAATATATATATATATAATATATATATATATATAATTTTAAAAAGACATATTAACTTTTAAACTTAAATGACATTTGGCATTTTCAAGAAGCTCTCAAAGGAACAATGTATTTCAGGTCAGATAATGACATTTAAAGGAAAGTCATTCTGAATAGTATTAATGTTCACCATTAAGAGAAAATAAAGAATCACAAATAATAGCTTTCTCTATAATCAGATGAAGGTCTACAAACTCATTTCCTTTCCAAATCAGTACATGGGAGTTTGACTAGCAAAGGACTCAATTTATTTCAAGTTACAGAGAAGGGGGATCACCTTCAGTGCTTTCCTGGAGACAGAGATCAAAGTCCTAACATGTGGAAGAAATCGCTAAGCTGGAAAGTTGACACAGGCAGCCTTCATCCAGAAATAGTTTAGACAAGTTAAAACTGAGAACTAAAAATTTTCCCTTTAATTCCTCAGTGCTAAGCCTTGATCATGAAGGCTTTTACATGCATAATTTCTAACCTTCACAGAATTCTTTTAACATGAATGTTATTATAATGAATAAAGGTAAAATAAAAGCTTCCAAGATATTAGGTGAAAGTAATAAACTTGCCCAAAGACAAATTATAAAGGACAAACACAGGTGCACATCAGAAATCAGAACTGAGCATGCACTGACCCAAAGGACTCAGAGTTACACAAATGTATCAACTATGGAAGGAGAACTTCCTGTTGCCAGCACTGATGTCTCTGAATTTTAATTCCTTCTTCTGCCTTCAGACACAAATGTAGCATAGGTGTCAGGGATGCTTGTAGTCCTATGCCCCCTGCGCCCAGGTGTGGAATGAATCTTCATAAAAGCTGCTGACTCTCACTTCATTTACTCTGGGTCCTCTCTTGGTCCCCATTCCCCAGCATGAGTGGAAGCCTGTGACTCCAACAGTTTCTTCACATATTTGAAATCTGAACCTTCACTGAGTTTCTAATACTAGTTGTTTTCCTTGTTATGGATACATATTTATCCCCTGGAAGATATTTATACTGAATTCCTTAAATTATTTGCTAGTCACTATATCCCACAGCAGGCTGCCCTTGTGGCTCAGCTGCTAAATAATCTACCTGCAATGCAGGAGGCCTGGGTTCCCTGGATTGTGAAAATCCCCTGGAGAAGGGAACAGTTACCCACTCCAGTATTCTGGCCTGGAAAATTCCATAGACTGTATAGTACACGGGGTCACAAAGAGTCGGACACGACTGAGTGACTCACTTCACTCATGCCCCACAGCAAGGTTCTTCTTCACCTGTTCAGTTACTGCTCAAGTTTCTTTTCACCACCTAACTCAAGAAACTCACTTGAATTTCCTCCCATTTCCATAGATAATTAAAAACTCATTTCCTCTTTACTTCTCTCTCCTATTTTTACCATCATTCACCTCAATTAAATATAAAATGGATGGATTAATGCCACTCCTGAATCATCAATCATTTTCTCAGTGTTTCTATCACTCTAAGTAAGGTCCAGGTTTTTTCTCATTAAAGTTGCCTTCAGATCATCCTGGTGTCTGTGTGGTCCCCCTGAAGAGCAGTTATTTAAGTGTTTTATGGGCGCCATATAAATAACCAAAAATAACATGAAACTCATAAAACCATATGAAGCCGTAAAAGCAAGCATGGTTATGTTTGGACATATAACAAGTACACACATAACAAAAACAGTTAAAAAGTGTGTAAATTACTTATAGTACTTGACCATCCCAAACTTATTTTCCTTATAATAAATCATTTTTTTTTTTTTTTTTGAAATCTGGAGACTAAAGCCTTTTGGCCCTTCTAGAGGTATTAATTCACCCTGACCTTCTTCTCCATCTCTTGTCCATCTGTGGGGATCCTCCACTAGTTTGTCCTCTTCCCATGAAAAGTTCAGGATTGCCTGCTTCCCTCTGCACATTGAAATGCTATATTGGTATTGGATTTCTGCAGTATCAGAAAGAGGCAGATGTATTCCATCCATGGATACCTGGGTCAAAACATGAGTAGAAGTTGCTGCTGCTGCTGCTGCTGCTGCTAAGTCGCTTCAGTTGTGTCTGACTCTGTGCGACCCCATAGACGGTTGCCCACCAGGCTCCACTGTCCCCGGGATTCTCCAGGCAAGAACACTGGAGTAGGTAGCCATTTGCTTCTCCAACTCATGAAAGTGAAAAGTGAAAGTAAAGTCGCTCAGTGGCGTCTGACTGTTGGCGACCCCATGGACTGCAGCCTACCAGGCTCCTCCATCCATGGGATTTTCCAGGCAAGAGTACTGGAGTGGGTTGCCATTGCCTTTTCCGAGTAGAGGTTAGTGACCGTTTATTTATTTTTAGGGTATAGTTGCTTTACAATGCTGATAGTTTCTGCTATACAACAAAGTGAATCAGCTTTATGTATCCATATATCCCCTCGCTCTTAGACCTGCCTCCCACCCACCTCCTACACTCCACCCCTTTATGTCATTGCAGAGCGCTGAGCTGATTACCCTGTGTTTTATAGCAGCTTTCCAATAGCCATCTACTTTCAACATGATAGTGTATATATGTCAATCCCAATCCCCTTACCCATCCCACCCCCTCCTCCCAACCCCTGTCCTCACATCTATTCTCTGTCTGTGTCTCTATTTCTGCCCTGGAACTAGGTTCATCTGTAACACTTTTCTAGATTCCACATGTATATGTTAATATATAGAATTTGTTTTTCTTTCTCACCTTACTCTCCATTGGAGACTGGGTAGACTTAGTCTGGGGTTCTGATCAACACTGGCAGTGATGGGGAAGGAGGGACACACTCCTTCATGGTGCCTCTCACAGCCACCGCACCCTCTGCATTCACACTTCAACAAGTTGCTGATCTTCATATCTGGTAGCTTTTAGGAAGCTTCTTGGAGCTCACATTAGGTTCACCTTGCTAAGACTTTCCTTATTATCCTGATTTCTTTGTTGATATTATTTGTCACACACTGTTTCTCCCTCCATTTTTTGTGTTTTCTCTGGTCCCTGGGAGGCTCTTCCAGGCCACTTGCTTCTTTTTGGTCATTGTTTTCATTCCTTTCCTCCCCTTCTCCTATCCTAAATCCATAGAGTTCCCAAAGGCAGTACTTTCTAGAGTGTGACAACCTTTTGAATGTTAAAAATTCATAAATAAATAACTTAAGGCAATCGACCAGGAAGATACTGCTGATTATTTCACAGGAAACTATAACTGCTTCAAAACACAGGGCTGGTTCTCAGTTAAAAGCAACCCTAATAAAAATAACAGTCCTCACATTTGAACACACAGATCAGGAGACCCCAGCAGCTCAGATATCAATGACAGAGACGTTGGATCATGAGGTATGGTTTTGTTTAAAATGCCAGTTTAAAAAATGCTGATATTGAGACCTTACCATAGGTTCTATCTATCTTGGATTTTACCTTTTCAAATCAATAGACTTTACTCTTGGAGGAAGTTTTAAATGTACCGAAAAACTGAGTGGAAATGACAGAGTTCCCATGTACCTCTTCTGCCCCCACCCCTATTTTCCAGTATTACTAGAATCTGCATTGGTGCAGTGCATTTACCCCAATTCATGGTTTGGGCTTTTCTTATAACTGGGTTTTGACTCAGCATGTGTGTATGCAGAACTGTGTGGGGAGTGGGATGTGAAGAGGGGATTCAAGTGGTGAGTGGTTTTCTTTGAAATGGTGCCTGTGTGAAGAGTCACATCTGGCTTTAAGCAAGGTTATCTTAAATTATCAAGGTGCATCTCCAAAGCTGATCACTCTCCCTAAATGCCATCCCACCTCCTTTCCTCTGCTGGAATCTCTTTCATTTCATTGCCTTTTTGCTTTACAGGGTCAGTGTCTTTCTCTACACTTTAGCAGTCCTATAATCAAACCCTCATCCTCATCGTTTGCTCCCTCTTCAGATGTGACTCTTCACTTTCTGAGCCTGTAGGCCATAACTGCACTGACTAGCTTAGGAGTTAACAGATGACATTGTAGTTTGAAGTCAACTTCAGTCATCAATAGAAATATTGCTTAGGAATAGAGCTTCATCAAGGAGTCCATGCATTTCCTTGCTCACTTTTAAGTCAAATCATACCATTAAATACCTATATGCTAGACAAATTTAGGTTTGTCTTTTCTTTCCCTTGACTGTGCTGTGTGGAGTACAGGACCTTAATTCCCTGATCAGCGATCAAATCTATGCCTCTTGTTGTGGAATCACAGAGCCCTGACTACTGGTCTGTCAGGGAAGTCCCAGGTATGTATTTATATTAAAAAAGAAAGAGAGAAATGTTAAAATACTATGTTCTTTGAAAAACTTAACTTCCTCAAGTCAGGCAATTTTTTACAGAGATGCAAAAACTAAGAAAGAAAGTTTCTTCCTGCCTTTCAGAGGCAACACAAAGTCCTGGCCACTCAGCCTGGGTTCCAGACAAAGCAGTGACATAAATAGCACTTCACACGGGAGATATAAACTTAGCAAACTGTTGCAGCTTTTTTCTTCTTGTTTTCGGAATTTTCCATTGATAGAAACTCCTAATTGTAAAGTCTACATTCTGACTGTAGGTGATGGTTTAACTTTTAGGTGTTACAGCTGAAAAAAACCTAAAAGCTATTGCTCAAGTCAAACAGCATTTGCTTCTAGAAATGCATCATAAAATCAAGAAAAGAATGGCTCAGGGAAAATAGACAGAGCTGTGTTTACCAGAGCACCAAATTATTTTTTTGGAATTACAGTATCATCAAAACTGAGATTCAGGGCAAGCACAATCAAACTTCAGAAATGGAGACTAATGAAATGGCAGTATGAATCAGTTAAAACTCTGAACTAAATGAGAGTAGAAAGAAATCCAATTTTAGAATTCTTGGATTTTAAATAAAGGCAACATCTAAGATCACTCCATTTGTACGTGCACATCTGAAGTTTCTCCTAATAGAGGCAGATTTAGAAAATCTGACTCAATTAACAGATATGAATCACATAAATAATAAAACCACCTTTCACAAGAAATATGCAGTAACTTATCTATTCTAAATTGCTGATCTTTGGATAGCTGTGATCAATGTGTTTAAAAAGATATTATGGCATACACAATAGAGTATGACATACTGTACATAAAATTGCCAAGAAAAATTATATAAACAAATAAGATCCATCACATTTAAACTAAAAGCAGACAACAAAAGAAAATGAAAAAGCAGTAGTTACAGACATGAAGAAAATAGTTTATTTTTCATCACTTACAATTCATATATTTGTTTACAATAGTCAAAATTAGAGCATCTCTGCCTCTCTGTCTCTCCCTGTCTACAAAACACACACAAATATATATGCACACATATATGCATATATGTATATACACAAATATATGTGCATAAATTTATATTGATTTACTTTGTCTGTGAAAACATATGTATATGTTTATAAAATTTTAGTTACAGTGCTAGAGACTGGAATATGGCAAAATCACTAACCCTCAGAATTTGGAGTTAGAGGTAGAAGGTATTATGTTGATATGACAGGATAATATACGTTTGTATCATTTGATCATTTTTAACCTCTTAAACTTTCCCTCCACCTTGCTCTACTCTACTGCCATCTGCTTAGGAGTGAATGATGTTCAACCATCAAATCTGATGAGATATTCACAAATTGAAGAAGCGCCAATAGAGCTGTAGCCCATTACCACTGACACCATCACCTCTGTTCCCACCAGACAGCACAGCCACTGCAACATTCATCATCTGTAGGAGAAGACATTCACTATTTACTACTTAAGAGTAAATCTTGTTAAAAGTATCATTACTGCATGACAAAAATCACATATAAATACTTTAGGAGGTTATTGTTCAACAGAAGATGGAGTGTTCATACTCTGTCCTGCCCTTATCAGTGAATATTTCAACTTAACCTGGATGGAAACCATGTAAAAACTATTAGAGGGCTCTGAAGAGCACACAGGAGCAGAAAGAATGTCTCAGAAAATAAATAAAATAAAAGAACCGATTGGAACTATTTAGGACTAGAACCAACAAAAACAAACATTGTCATTTCCTGTGGCTTCTGAAACAAGTTAAAGCAAATTGGATGGCTTAACACAACAGATATTTATTATCTCAGGGTTCCAGAAGCCAGAAGTCTGAAATCAAAGTGTCAATAGGACCATGCCTTACCATGAAGCTCTGGAGGAAATTCTGTTCCTTGCCTCTCCCAGTGTCTGGTGGCTGTAGCCATTATATAAAGCACTACTGACTCAATGGACAGGCTTCAGGAGTTGGTGATGGACACGGAAGCCCAGTGTGCTGCTGTCTATGGGATCTCAAAGAGTCAGACATGGCTGATTGACTGAACTGAAATCATGGAAACTCTAAGCCTTTCTACTTAGAAAGAAAGAGAAGAAACTGTTAACTCTTAAGAAACGGTTAACTCTTCACAGATTGCATGACTATATAGAAAATCCACTGGAATATACAGAAAAACCTCCTAGAACTAACAAATGAGCTTAGCAAGATCAACACACACACAAAGTAATTTTCTATTTACACATATTGACAAAAAGTTGAAAATAAATTAAAATAATATGACTGCAGTTTTCAATAGTTTCCAAAAATGAAATACTTAGGTATAAATCACTCAGAATATATATTATCTGCATGCTGAAAACTACAAAATGTTAATAAAAACAATGGAGAGGATCTGCATAAATTTCAAAAATTATTTTTATAGATTGGAATATTCAATGTGATACAAGTATCAGACAACCCCAAATTGTATGACAGATTTATCACGACTCTATACAAATTCCCAGGATTTTTATAGTTTCAGATAAACTTATATTAAAAATTATATAAAAGCCAAAGGAAAGAGTACACTTAAGACAAATCTGAAAAAGAAGGATGTTAGAAAACTCACTTCACTTGGCTTTAAGACTTACTCCCTTGCAACAGTAAATAGGATGATATGGGATGATGAACAGTGGACTCATTGATCAAGGCAATAGAATGGAATGTTCATGAATAGATGCATACAGATACGGCCCAACTAATTTTCATCAAAAGTGCAAACACAATACAACAGATGTTCTCCGTAACAGATGGTGTTGGAACACTTAGACAATTATCCACACATAAAAAAAAGAGATTTTATGCCAACCTCACAAATTATTAAAAAAAAAAAAAACTCAAAATGGACCATGACCATGTATTTTAATGTAAAATAGAAACCATCAAACTTTTAAAAGAAGAAAACAAGAATATTTTCCTGTCACAGGTAAACACAATGAGACAGGACCTCAAAAGAACAACACATTAAAACAATAATAATAAAAATAGATTTTTCTCAAAGCTAAAGCTGCTTGTTCTGTAAAGTGTTTCTTGGGGAATGAACTGACACTCTATAGATGAGGAGAAAATATTTTGAAATTACACGTGTATTTTTATGTTCAGAATAAGCACATTTTAAAAACTCTCAAAACTCGATAGTAAGTAAAGGATAAAATACTTTTAAAATGAGCTAAAGTTTTGGGTATATTCTTTGCCAAAAAGATATATAAATGATAAATAGCCACATGAAAAAATGTTGAACATCCACTAGCAATGCAAATTCAAGACCATCATAAGATATCACTATGCAGCCATTAGAACAACAAATACATAAAATATTTATGGAGATGCGGAGCATCTCACACATACTGGTGGGAGTGTGAAATAATTCAAACACTCTGAAAAACATTTTATTCAATCCTTTTTGAAGTTAAACACATACTTATGTAATCCAATCATTTCACTGCATGAAATGATTTATTTATCCTGGATAAATAAAAAGTTGTGCTGTGTGTTCAGTTGCTCAGACGTGTCTGCCTTTTGTGACCTCATGGACTATGGCCCCCAGGTTGCTCTGTTCATGGGATTTCCCAGGCAAGAATACTGGAATGTTTTGTTGTTTCCTTCTCCAGGGGATATTCCTGACCCAGGGATAAGATCCATGTCTCCTGCACTGGCGAATTATTTGACTACTGAGCCACATGAGTAGGCAAATAAAAAGGTATATTCACACAGATCTCTGTTCATGAATTACAACTGCAAATCTATTCATAATTTCCCCAAACTTGAAACAACCCAAATGTCCTTCAACAAATGAAGAGGTGGGCAGATGTAGTAAATCCATACAATGGAATACTATATAGCAGTGGAAAGGAATAGGATAAGTATCCTATCCTATTGATAGGATAAGCAACTGAAATGAATCTTGAAGGTATTATTCTAAGTGACAGAAACTCATAGACAAAGGTTAATGCCTACTTACATAGGTCCCTGGAGAACAGGTGCATGGGCAGCAGAGGTTAGAGACAGAGTTTGACTGAAGGGGCATGGAGGTAGCCCTCAGTGATGGAGCTGGTCTGTATCCTGCTTGTAGTGTTTGTTATGTGAGTCAGCACATGTTGTATAATTCATATAACTATACATAAAAAAGTCAATTTTACTGTTAATTGAAACAATTCAATTTTAAAACTTCTCTTCACAATCATTTTTCTACTCTCACATTAAGATTTCTGCACAACAATGCCTGTTGCACTTAGAATGGTGTTTGTAAGTAAATGACAACTTAACATCTTTATGCTTGTGGAAAAACACAGTAAGAATTTCATATTGAATGATACATCAGAATATGATAGTCACAGTCCTTGAACAGAGGTCACTTATTCTGAATGAGCAGGGTCTGAAATAATGAGATTTTGTTCAGCTTAATGAAACACTTTCTGCAGGCTGGAACTATATATCTATATATTTTTTCTAATCCTCTAATATCAACACTGAATTCTAACTCAGGCACCAGACTTCTCATCTTCAGATCAAATACCACTATTAATTGCTTAGGCTCCCCTCTCCACTGTCTGTTGCACCTGTAACTCTCAAGTCACATGAGAACACTCCACCATTGCCTTTCATGTTAACAGTTAATCAAACACTGAGAATCCCAGAGCCGGCAGTATGGGTCCTGCCCACAGAACATCCCCAGAATCATAGGAGCAGCTTCTCTCTGTTTGTGGACCACCCTGGGCTCCGCAGGCATATCCCTCACTCCACCTACCTGCCACTTTCTGCAAGGCCCCTTCCTTGGCTTGTAGTGGATGATTCCCAGTGGTGGCAATTTTTGAGGATGGACATAGGGAGTGCCTGATGATGAAGCAAAGATCAGAAAGGAACTACCCAGAATTCTGAGAGTGAAGAGGTAAATAGCAAGGAGCCCATACATCTATATATTTCGTTTTAAAAGATAAATATGGAAAAAATTAGGTCTGACATATATACATTAGCATATATAAAATAGGTAAACTACAAGGACCTACTGTAGAGCACAAGGAACTGTACTCAGAATTTCACAATAACCTATAAGGGAAAAGAATCTGAAAACATATATATATATATAAATATGTATATAAAAGTATATATGTATATAAAAGTATGTGTGTGTGTATATGTGCAAATACTGTTTTTTAGTTGCTCTCTCTCTCTCTCTCTCTCTCTCGGAGAGCAAATCTACCTCTCTCCACTTCTTTCTCTATAGGATTCTCCAGGCAAAAATACTGGAGTGGGTTGCCATTTCATTCTGCAGGGGATCTTCCTGACCCAGGGATCATATATATATATATCTGAATCACTGTACTGTATACCTGAAACTAACAGAACATTGTAAATCAACTATACTTTAATAATAAAAAGATAAAATTTTCCCACTTCTGTTAACACTCTGCTAGAAAATTATTCTTATTAAACAATCAAAACAAAGCAAATTATCTTTCTCTGACATGAATTATATATTAAAAAAAAAAAAACTACCTTCTATAATTTTTTGCTTGTGCTTGTGACTTGGTTCAGTAAAAGCTCAGGGAAGGGTGTGATAAATGGTAAAAGGTTCTCCCTCACCTTCCTTGAAGCTAACAAAGCTGGAACTTGAGGTGAAGAAACCTTATCAAGAGACAAGAATCAAAAGAACAGGATAAGCAAGGGCAGTATTTGGTGACAGGTTTGTGCTGTTTTAAAAACTTCAACATTTGCGGTATCCACTATATCTGTGACATACATGCCATCCACAGCAATCTCCCTATAATATTAATAATATATAGAAGTATGGCATTAAATTTAAACCTGATAGTGACATGTGGCATCAGGCATTCCTTCATTGTGGAAAACATCAGCTAGGCATTGTTGATTGTTATCCTTCACAAGCTATTTGACATAAACATATACTTCAGAGTTTATGTAAATTTCTAGAAAAAAATTGATTTAAAGCTACACTCAATTTTTATCTACAAATACAAGTACCCACTGGACTGCCTTATTTTTTTTTTTCTTTCTATAATTTATCTAATTTTTGCCTTTGGCCACATTTTTTTTTTTTTTTTCACTTTGCCCACCCTATGTGTCTCTTTGTCTCAACCTGTCTTCTTTTTCCTTCTACTAATTCAGTTGTTCTCAAATCGGTCTACCTGTCTTCCTAGGAGAACTTGGAAACCAGATGGGATGTCTTAGTTTTTCTCAGGGGTTCAGAGGGAGGAGGACTGATGATATCATGTAACAGAGCCCAAGACATAAGATATCCACAAGCAGAGACGTTCCACTGAGCAGGACATTGCTTACAGCTCATGTAGAAATGGCTATCTAGACATATAATAATACAGGTGACAGTATCTTTATAATTATTCACGTATAGTGGCAAGCTCTCTTTCCATATAAGTACAAAGCATCTTATACAAATTACATCAACAGACTATTTCATAAATACAAATACCATGAAATACCAGGGAGTTTGTACTTTGTGTCACTGAAAAAAATTTAAAAATATTAGTTATCATTTCAGAATAAAATCACACCATTGGCAGAAATACTGTGAAAACATTGAGTTGTGGTCAATTTGGTTGCACAAATCTGCAGTAGCACCCACCCCACCAGCCTGACTCTGGAGAAATGGACACCACCCTGCCCTCTGTTTAATAAATCCTGTCTCCTCCTCATTTTTGTCATACAAGCAACCTGGCTTCCCAGCCTTCCTAAAGTTAAGGGGTGGCGTCAGCATTTCTCAACAATGTGTGCCCCTCTAGGCCAGGGTGTCATATGGCACGTGAGCCTTCTAAGTGTACCTGTCCAGTTTATTTTAATTGGAGGCTAATTACTTAACAATATTGTAGTGGTTTTTGCCATACATTGACATGAATCAGCCATGGGTGTACATGTGTTCAACATTCTGAAGCCCCCTCCCATATCCCTCCCCATCCCATCCCTCTGGGTCATCCCAGTGCAACAACCCTGAGCACCCTGTCTCATACATCAAACCTGGACTGACGATCTGTTTCACATGTGGTAATATACACGTTTCAATGCTATTCTCTCAGATCATCTCACCCTCACCTTTTCCCATGGAGTCCAAAACTCTGTTCTTTACATCTGTGTCTCTTTTGCTATCTCACATATAGGGTCATTGTTACCATCTTTCTAAATTCCATATATATGCCTTAATATACTGTATTGGTGTTTTCTTTTCTGACTTACTTCACTCTGTATAATCGGCTCCAGTTTCATCCACCTCATTAGAACTGATTCAAATGCATTATTCTTAATTGCTGAGTAATATTCCATTGGGTATATGTACTACAGCTTTCTTACCCTTTTGTCTGCCAATGGAAACCTAGGTTGCTTCCATGTCCTAGCTCTTGTAAACTGTGCTGCTTTGAACACTGGGGAATACATGTCTCTTTCAGTTCTGGTTTCCTCAGTGTGTATGCCCAGCAGTGGGATTGCTGGGTCTTATAGAGTTCTATTTCCAGCTTTTTAAGGAATCTTCACACTGTTATGTGGCTGTACTAGTCTGCATTCCCACCAACAGTATGAGGGTTCCTTTTTATCCACACCATCTCCAGCATTTATTGTTTGTAGACTTTTAGACAGCAGCCATTCTGACCAGCATGAGATGGTACCTCATTGTGGTTTTTATTTGCATTTCTCTGGTAATGACTGATGTTGAGCATCTTTTCATGTGTTTGTTAGCTACCTGTATGTCTTCACTGGGGAAATGTCTGTTTAGTTCTTTCGACCATTTTATGATTGGGCCATTTATTTTCCTGGAATTGAGCTGCATGTGCTACTTGTATATTCTTGAGATTAATTATTTATCAGTTGCTTCCTTTGCTATTATTTCTTCCATTATGAGGGTTGTCTTTTCACTTTTTTAATAATTTCCTTTGTTGTGCAAAAGGTTTTAAGTAAATTAGGTCCCATTTGTTTATTTTTTCTTTCATTTCCATTACTCTGGGAGGTGGGTTATAGAGGATGCTGCTGTGATATTTGTCAGAGAGTGTTTTGTCTATATTTTCCACAAGGAATTTTATAATTTCTAATCATATTTAGATCTTCAATCCATTTTGAGTTTAATTTTGTGTATTATGTTAGAAAGTGTTCTAGTTTCATTCTTTAACAAGTTGACCACATTTCCCAGCACTACTTGTTGAAGAGATTGTCTTTCCTCCATTGTATATTCTCGCCTCATTTGTCAAAAATAAGGTGTCCATAGGTGAATTGATTTATCTCTGGGCTTTCTATTTTATTCCATTGATCTATATTTCTATCTTTGTGCCAGTACTATACTGTATTGATGACTGTAGCTTTGAAGTATCTTTTGAATTCAGGTAAATTGATTCCTCCAGTTCCATTCTTCTTTCTCAAGATTGTTTTGGCTATTCGAGGTTTTATGTATTTCCATACAAATTGTGAAATAATCTGTTCTAGTTCTCTGATAAATACCATTAGTAGCTCGATAGGGATTGCATTGCATGTATAGATTGCTCTGGATAGTATACATATTTTCATTATATTGGTTCCTCTGATCCATGAACATGGTATATCTCTACATATATGTGTCATCTTTGATTTCTTTCATCAGTGTTTTATAGTTTTCTATATATAGGCTTTTTGTTGCTTTAGGTAGATTGATTCCTAAGTAAATGAATGGTCTCGTGGTTTTCCCTACTTTCTTTAATTTACTTGTGAGCCACAGTCAGCTCCCAGTCTTGTATTTGCTGACTGTATAGAGCTTCTCCATCTTTGGCTGAAAAAAGAAGTGAGAAATAGATTTAAGGGACTAGATCTGATATATAGAGTGTCTGATGAACTGTGGACAGAGGTTCATGACATTCTAGAGGAGACAGGGATCAAGACCATCTCCATGGTAAAGAAATAAAAAAGCAAAATGGCTGTCTGAGGAGCTTTACAAATACCTGTGAAAAGAGGAAAAGTGAAAAGCAAAGGAGAAAAGGAAAATTATAAGCATCTGAATGCAGAGTTCCAAAGAATAGCAAGGAGAGATAAGAAAGCCTTCCTCACTGATCAATGCAAAGAAATAGAGGAAAACAACAGAATGGGAAAGACTAGAGATCTCTTCAAGAAAATTAGAGATACCAAAGGAACATTTCATGCAAAGATGGGCTCGATAAAGGGCAGAAATGTTATGGATCTAACAGAAGCAAACAATATTAAGAAGAGGTGACAAGAATATACAGAAGAACTATACAAAAGAGGTCTTCATGACCCACATAATCACTATGGTGGGATCACTCACCTAGAGCCAGACATCCTGGAATGCAAAGTCAACTGGGCCTTAGAAAGCATCACTATGAACAATGCTCGTGGAGGTGATGGAATTCCAGTTGAGCTATTTCAAATTCTGAAAGATTATGCTATGAAAGTACTGCACTCAATAAGCCAGCAAATATGAAAAACTCAGCAGTGGCCACAGGACTGGAAAATGTCAGTTTTCATTCCAATCCCAAAGAAAGGCAATGCCAAAGAATGTGCAAACTACTGCACATTTGCACTCATCTCACATGCTAGTAAAGTAATGCTCAAAATTCTCCAAGCCAGGCTTCAGCAATATGTGAACCATGAACTTCCAGATGTTCAAGCTGAATTTAGAAAAGGCAGAAGAACCAGAGATCAAATTGCCAGCATCCACTAGATCAAGGAAAAAGCAAGAGATTTCCATAAAAACATCTATTTCTGCTTTATTGACTATGCCAAAGCTCTTGACTGTGTGGATCACAATAAACTGTGGAAAATTATGAAAGAGATAGGAATACCTGAACACCTGACCTGCCTCTTGAGAAATCTGTATGCAGGTCAGGAAGTAACAGTTAGAACTGCACTTGAAACAACAGACTGGTTCCAAATAGGAAAAGGAGTACATCAAAGCTGTATATTGTTACCCTGCTTATTTAACTTCTATGCAGAGTACATCATGAAAACGCTGGGCTGGAAGAAACACAAGCTGGAATCAAGATTACCCAGAAAAATATCAATAACCTCAGATATGCAAATGACTCCACCCTTATGGCAGAAAGTGAAGAGGAACTAAAAAGCCTCTTGATGAAAGTGAAAGAGAATAGTGAAAAGTGGGCTCAAAGCTCAACATTCAGAAAACGAAGATCATGGCATCTGGTCCCATCACTTCATGGGAAATAGATGGGGAAACAGTGGAAACAGTGTCAGACTTTATTTTTCTGGGCTCCAAAATCACTGCACATGGTGAATGCAGTCATGAAACTAAAAGACACTTACTCCTGGAAGTAAAGTTATGACCAACCTAGATAGCATATTCAAAAGCAGAGACATTACTTTGCCAACAAAAGTCCATCTAGTCAAGGCTATGGTTTCTCCAGTGGTCATGTATGGATGTGAGAGTTGGACTGTGAAGAAGGCTGAGCACCGAAGAATTGATGCTTTTGAACTGTGGTGTTGAAGAGGACTTTTGAGAGTCCCTTGGACTGCCAGGGGATACAACCAGTCCATCCTAAAGGAAATTAGTCCTGGGTGTTTATTTGAAGGACTGATGCTAAAGCTGAAGCTCCAATACTTTGACCATGTCATGCGAAGAGTTGACTCATTGAAAAAGACTCTGATGCTTAGAGGGATTGGGGGCTGGAGGAGAAGTGGATGATAGAGGATGAGATGGCTGGATGGCAGCACCGACTTGATGGGCATGAGTCTGAATGAACTCTGGGAATTGGTGATGGACAGGGAGGCCTGGCGTGCTGCAATTCATGGGGTCACAAAGAGTCAGACATGAAGGAGCAACTGAACTGAACTGAACTAATTTCTAAGTATTTTATTCTTTTTGTTACAATGGTGAATGGAATTGTTTCCTTAATTTCACTTTCTGTTTTCTCATTGATAGTATATAGGAATGCAATGATTTCTCTGTGTTAATTTTATATCCTGCAACTTTACTATGTTTATTGATTAACTCTAGTAATTTTCTGTTGATGTCTTTAGTGTTTTCTATGTAGAGAATCATGTCATCTGCAAACAGTGAGAGTTTTACTTCTTCTTTTCCAACATGGATTCCTTTATATTTTTTTTTTTCTCTGATGGCTATGATTGAAACTTCCAAAACTATGTTGAATAGCAGTGGTGAAGGTAGGTACTCTTATCTTGTTCTTGACTTTAGGGGAAATGCTTTCAATTTTTACCATTGAAGATAATGTGGGCTGTGGGTTTATCAAAATGCCTTTTATTATGTTGAGGTATGTTCCTTCTATGCCTGATTTTGGGATTTTTTTTTTTTTCCACAAATGGATGTTGAATGTTGTCAAAAGCTTTCTCTGCATCTATTAAGATGGTTTCTATCTTTCAATTGGTTAATGTGGTGTATCACATTGATCGATCTGTGAATGTTGAAGAGTCCTTACATCCCTGGGAAAAAGCCCATTTGGTCATGATATATGATCTTTTTAATATGAGGTTGGATTCTGTTTGCTAGAATTTTGTTAAGGAATTTTTCATCTATTTTCACCAGTGATATTGGCCGGTAGTTTTCTTTTTTATGGCATCTTTGTCTGGTATTGGTATTAGGGTGATGGTGGCCTCATAGAATGAGTTTGGCAGTTTACTTCCTCTGCAAGTTTCTGGAAGAGTTTGAGTAGGATAGGTGTTCAGTTCAGTTCAGTTCAGTCGCTCAGTCACGTCTGACTCCTTGCGACCCCATGAATCGCAGCACGGCAGGCCTCCCTGTCCATCACCAACTCCCAGAGTTAACTCAGACTCACGTCCATTGAGTCAGTAATGCCATCCAGTCACTTCATCCTCTGTCATCCCCTTTTCCTCCTGCCCCCAATCCCTCTCAGCATCAGAGTCTTTTCCAGTGAGTCAACTCTTCGCATGAGATGGTCAAAGGACTGGAATTTCAGCTTTAACATCATTCCTTCCAAAGAACACCCAGAGCTGATTTCCTTTAGAACGGACTGGTTGGATCTCCTTGCAGTCCAAGGGACTCTCAGGAGTCTTCTCCAATACTATAGTTCAAAAGCATCAATTCTTTGGCACTCAGCTTTCTTGACAGTCCAACTCTCACATCCGTACATGACCACTGAAAAAACCATAGCCTTAACTAGATGGACCTTTGTTGGCAAAGTAATGTCTTTGCTTTTCAATATGCGCTCTAGGTTGGTCATAACTTTTCTTCCAAGGAGTAAGCATCTTTTAATTTCTTGGCTGTAGTCACCATCTGCACTGATTTTGGAGCCCCCCAAAATAAAGTCTGACACTATTTCTACTGTTTCCCCATCTATTTCCCATGAAGTGATGGGACCAGATGCTATGATCTTCGTTTTCTGAATGTTGAGCTTTAGGCAAACTTTTTCGCTCACCTCTTTCACTTTCATCAAGAGGCTTTTTAGTTCCTCTTCACTTTCTGTCATAAGCTTGATGTCATCTGCACGTCTGAGGTTATTGATATTTCTCCAGGCAATCTTGATTCCAGCTTGTGTTTCTACCAGCCCAGCGTTTCTCATGATGTACTCTGCATAGAGGTTAAATAAGCAGGGTGACAATATATAGCTTTGATACACTCCTTTTCCTATTTGGAACCAGTCTGTTGTTCCAAGTCCAGTTCTAACTGTTGCTTCCTGACCTACATATATGAGGACAGTTGTTGGGTCTACTCAAAATTTTTGGTAGAATTCAGCTGTGAAGTCATCTGATCCTGGGCTTTTGTTTGTTGGAAGATTTTAAATTACAGCTTCAATTTCTGTGCTTGTGATGGCCCTGTTAAGGTTTTCTAATTCTTCCTGTCTGTTTGGAAAGGTTATATTTTTCTAAGAATTCATCCATTTCTTCCAAATTGCCCATTTTATTGGTATATAGTTGCTAATAGTAGTCTTTTATGATCGTTTGAATTTCTGTGTTGTCTGTTGTGATTTCTCCATTTTCATTTCCAATTCTGTTGATTTGGCTCTTCTCCCTTTTTTTCTTGATCAGTCTGGCTAAGGGTTTTTATATTTTATTTATTTTCTCAAAGAAACAACTTTTAGTTTTGTTGATTTCTGCTATAGTCTCCTCTGTTTCTCTTTCATTTTTGTCTCCCCTAATTTTTATTATTTCTTTCCTTCTATTAACCCTGGGGTTCTTCATTTCTTCTTTTTCTGTTTGCTTTAGGTGTAAAGTTGGGTTATTTATTTGACTCTTTTCTTATTTCTTGAGGTAAGCTTGTATTGCTATGAATCTTCCTCTTCAGTTCAGTTCAGTTGCTCAGTCGTGTCCGACTCTTTGCCAACCCATGAATCGCAGCACGCTGGGCCTCCCTGTCCATCACCAATTCCTGGAGTTCATTCAGACTCATGTGCATCGAGTCAGTGATGCCATCCAGCCATCTCATCCTCTATCATCCTCTTCTCCTCTGGCCCCCAATCGCTCCCAGCATCAGAGTCTTTTCCAATGAGTCAACTCTTCACATGAGGTGGCCAAAGTACTGGAGTTTCACCTTCAGCATCATTCCCTCCAAAGAAATCCCAGGGATGATCTCCTTCAGAATGGACTGGTTCGATCTCCTTGCAGTCCAAGGGACTCTCAAGAGTCTTCTCCAATACGACAGTTCAAACACATCAATTCTTCAGCGCCCAATATTCTTCACAGTCCAACTCTCATATCCATACATGATTATTGGAAAAACCATAGCCTTGACTAGATGGACCATAGTCGGCAAAGTAATGTCTCTGCTTTTGAATATGCTATCTAGGTTGGTCATAACTTTTCTTCCAAGGAGTAAGCGTCTTTTAATTTCATGGCTGCAGTCACCATCTGCACTGATTTTGGAGCCCCCCCCCCAAATAAAGTCTGACACTGTTTCCACTGTTTCCCCATCTATTTCCCATGAAGTGATGGGACCGGATGCCATGATCTTCGTTTTCTGAATGTTGAGCTTTAAGCAAACATTTTCACTCTCCTCTTTCACTTTAATCAAGAGACTTTTTAGTTCCTCTTCACTTTCTGCCATAAGGGTCGTGTCATCTGCATATCTGCGGTTATTGATATTTCTCTTGGCAATCTTGATTCCAGCTTGTGTTTCTTTCAGTCCAGCGTTTCTCATGATGAATTCTGCATGGAAGTTAAATAAACAGGATGACAATATACAGCCTTGACGTACTCTTTTTCCTATTTGGAACCAGTCTGTTGTTCCATGTCCAGTTCTAACTGTTGCTTCCTGACCTGCATACAGATTTCTCAAGAGGCAGGTCAGGTGGTCTGGTATTCCCATCTCTTTCAGAATTTTGCACAGTTTATTGTGATCCACACAGTCAAAGGCTTTGGCATAGTCAGTAAAGCAAAAATAGATGTTTTTCTGGAACTCTCTTGCTTTTTCCATGATCCAGCAGATGTTGACAATTTGATCTCTGGTTCCTCTGCCTTTTCTGAAACCAGCTTGAACATCAGGGAGTTCACGGTTCACGTATTGCTGAAGCCTGAATTGGAGAATTTTGAGCATTACTTTACTAGCATGTGAGATGAGTGCCATTGTGCGGTTGTTTGAGCATTCTTTGGCATTGCCTTTCTTTGATACTGGAATGAAAACTGACCTTTTCCAGTCCTGTGGCCACTGCTGAGTTTTCGAAATTTGCTGGCATGTTGAGTGCAGCACTTTCACAGCATCATCTTTCAGGATTTGAAATAGCTCAACTGGAATTCTATCACCTCCACTAGCTTTGTTCATAGTGATGCTTTCTAAGGCAGACTTGACTGCACATTCCAGGATGTCTGACTCTAGATGAGTGATCACACTTAACACTGTTATAACTGAATCCCATAGGTTTTCAGTTGTCGTGTTTTCATTTTCGTTCATTCCTATGCATATTCTGATGTGTTTTTTATTTCTTCTGTGACTTGATGGTTATTCAGAACCGTGTTGTTTAGTCTCCATATTTTTATATTTTTTAATAGTTTTCTTCCTTTAGTTGACATCTAATCTTCCTGAATTGTGATCAAAAAGCATGCTTGAAATGATTTCAAATTTTTTGAATTTACCAAGGCTAGATATATGGCCCAGGGTATGATGTATCCTGAAGAATGTTCCATGTGTATTTGAGAAAAAGATGAAATTCATTGTTTTGGGATGAAATGCTCTATAGATATCAATTAGGTCTAACTGGTCCATTTTATCATTTAAAGTTTGTGTTTCCTTGCTAATTTTCTGTTTAGTTGATCTATCCACAGGTGTGAGTGTGGTATTAAAGTCTCTCACCATTATTGTGTTATTGTTCATTTCCCATTTGTACTTGTTAGCATTTGCCTTACATATTGCAGTGCTCCTATATTGGGTGCATACATATTTATAATTGTTATATCTTCTTCTTGGACTGATCATTTGATCATCATGTAATGTCCTTCTTTGTCTCTTTTCACGCCCTTTATTTCAAAGTCTATTTTATCAGATATGAGTATTGCTACTCCTGCTTTCTTTTGGTCTCCATTTGTGTGAAACATCTTTTTCCAGCCCTTCACTTTCAGTCTATATATGTCCCTTGTTTTGAGGTGGGTCTTTTGTAGACAGCATATATAGGGGTCTTGTTTTTGTATCCATTCAGCCAGTCTTTGTCTCTTGGTTGGGACATCCAATCCATTTGTATTTAGGGTAATTATTGATAAGTATAATCCCATTGCCATTTACTTTGTTGTTTTGGGTTTGAGTTTATACACATTTTCTGTGTTTCCTGTCTAGAGAAGTTCCTTTAGCATTTGTTGAAGAGCTAGTTTGGTGGCATTGAATTCTCTCAGCTTTTGCTTGTCTATAAAGCTTTTGATTTCTCCTTCATATTTGAATGAAATCATTGCTGGATATAGTAATCTGGATTGTAAGTTTTTCCTCTTTCATCACTTCAAGTATGTCCTCCCATTCTTTTCTGGCCTGAAGTGTTTCTATGGAAAAATAAACTGTTATCCTTATTGGAATCCACTTGTGTGTTATTTGTTGCTGTTCTCTTGCTGCTTTTAATATTTGCTCTTTGTGTTTGACCTTCATTAATTTGATTAATATGTGTCTTGGGGTTTTTTGCCTTGGCTTTATCCTATTTGGGACCCTCTGGGTTTCTTGGACATGGGTGGCTATTTCCTTCCCCATTTTAGGAAAGTTTTCAACTATTATCTTCTCAAGTAATTTCTCATGGCTTTTCTTTTTGCCTTCTTCTCAGACTCCTGTGATTCAAATGTTGGGGCATTTAATATTGTCCCATAGGTCTCTGAGGTTGTCCTCATTTCTTTTAATTGTTTTTTTTTTCTTTTTTCCTCTCAGCTTCATTTATTTCCACCATTCTATTTTCCACCTCACTTATCCTATCTTCTGCCTCAGTTATTCTACTGTTGGTTCCCTCTGGAGTATTTTTGATTTCAGTTATTACATTATTAATTATTGATTGTCTCTTTTTTATTTCTTCTACATCCATGTTAAACATTTCTTGCATCTTTTCAATCTTTGTCTCTAGTCTATTTTTCTGTAACTCCATTTGGTTTTCAAGATTTTATTTTATTTTATTATTATTTATTTATTTTACTTTACAGTACTGTATTGGTTTTGCCATACATTGACATGAATCCGCCACGGGTGTACATGAGTTACCAATCCTGATCCCCCCTCCCACCACCCTCCCCATATCATCTCTCGGGGTCATCCCAGTGCACCAGCCCCAAACATCCTGTATCCTGTATCAAACTTAGACTGGTGATTCATTTCTTACATGATAGTATACATGTTTCAATGCCATTCTCCCAAATTATCCCACCGTCTTCCCCTCCCACAGAATCCAAAATTCTGTTCGAGATTTTGGATCATTTTTACTATCGTTATTCTGAATCTTTTGTCAGGTAGACTCCTTACCTCCTCCTCTTGTTTGGTTTGGTGGGCATTTATCATGTTTCTTTACCTGCTGAATATTTCTCTGTCTTTTCATTTTGTTTCAATTTCTGGCTTTGGGGTGGCCTTTCTGTATGCTAGAAGTTTGTGTTTCCTCTTTATTGTGGAGGATGCTCCCTGAGGGTGGGGTTGGATGAATGGCTTGTCAAGGTTTCCTGGTTAGGGAAGCTTATGTTGATGTTATAGTGGGTAGAGCTGGATCTCTTCTCTCTGGAGTGCAATTGAGTGTCTAGTAGTGAGTTTTGAGGTGACTTTGGGTTTGGGGTGACTTTGGGTTTGGTGTGACTTTGAGCAGCCTCTATTTTAATGCTCAGTGCCATGTTCTTGCATTCCTGGAGAATAAGCATGGTATGTCTTGCTCTGGAACTTGTTGGCTCTTGAGTGGAGCTTGGTTTCAGTGTAGGTATGGAGGCTTTTGGATGAGCTCTTGTTGATTAATGTTCCCTGGAGTCAGGACTTTTGTGGTGTTCTCAAGTTTTGGATTTAAGCCTCCTGCCTCTGCCTTTCAGTCTTATTCTTACAGTAGCCTCAAGATTTCTCCATCCATACAGCACTAATGATAAAACATCTAATTTAATGTAGAAAAGATTCTCCAAAGTGAGGGACACCCAGAGAGATTCACAGAGTTACATGGAGAAGAAGGAGGAGGGTGATAGAGGTGACCAGGTGGATAAGAGAGGGAATCAAAAGGGGGAGAGAGAAATCTAGCCATTAATCAATTCCCTATGTGCTCTTCACAGTCTGGAACACCCAGAGAGGTTCACAGATTTACAGAGAAGAGAAGGGAAAGGGAGAAGATATACGTGACCTGGGGAAGAAAAGAGATAGTCAAAAGGGGAGAGAGGAATCAAGCCAGTAATCAAACCCCTAAGAAAAAATGGATACTGAAGATTTGATCTTTAAAGGTACAAAATTGATAATAAATACTAAAAAGCAAAGATTAAAAATTTATAGTATAGACTCTCAAAAATACAATATTAAAACTACAGTACACAATCAATCACAAAAACAATATATATATATATATATATATATGTGTGTGTGTGTGTGTGTGTGTGAAATTTGCTTTAAAAATAGGGTCTTTTTTCCCAACGTAATAGCATGTTATAAAAGTGAAAATTAAGGAAGTAATGAAGAACTTCAAAATAAAAAAAATTTAAAAATGATAATAGTAAAAATATATTTAGGAATTTCTCTGGAGCTGTTGAGGGCAGTGTGGGGTCAGTTCAGTTTCAGATAGTTCCTTCTTCCTGCTTATACTTCTTCTCAAGGTCTATAGACCCCTTCAAATGCCTCATCAATGTTAACTACAGGGTTTGAATCTGTTACATCTATCACTTCCAGAGTGGTTCCCTCTTCATTATTTTGCCTTACTCTGTTTGCAAGTCTTTTCAGTGTCTAATTTCTACCCTGACACAGGGGCGAAGGTGGTCACTTAGTTAGGCTCACTTGTTCAGCTGTGCTGTCGGGAGGGAAAAACACTGCAAAAAAACATCACTGGCATGTGTGGGTAGTGCTCACAGTGTATGGATCACACTGGGTTTGCTCCTGATCACAGCGTGTGTGCTTTCCCAGTCTACACTGCTCAGGCTCCAGGTTGCTCTGCAGGGGAACTGTCCAAAGCGGGTGCTGGGTTTCGTTCACTTCCTAAGTCTAAGCCAGTCAGGTTCAGGTTCTCAGGTACTCCATAAAAGCACAGACTCGGTTGGACCTGTGTTTTGTGCCCTTCCCAGGTCCGAGGAGCTCAGGAGACCAGGTGCTTAGCGAGCACACTATGCCAGGTTGGCAGAGTGTCTTATCACCTCCCCTGTCCCAGTTGCTCAGTTTCCTGGGTGTGCAGCAGAGCACCATCTCAGGTGTGCCATGTGTCTCCTCTGGAGAGCTGATCTCAGGCTGTGACCCTCCTGGCAGATGTCAACCTTCAAGAATCCCAGGAAGACTTTATTAGCAACTGGAAGCCTGCTCACAGTTTGGTGGAGGATGTTGTCTCTGGAGCCGAGATTGTCCCTTGCGTTCCAGCTCTGATTCCTGCCTGCCTGCCTCTCTGCCTCTGGTGGGGAATGGGCTGGTCCACAGCCAGCTAGCTCTCCTTTGGTATTCATTCAATCCTTTATTCTGTGAGCCGGCTAGGCTGTGCCTTAGGTTAGAGCTTTTCAGAGGAAAGTTCTCTCTCTCTTTTCTTTCTCTCTCTGCTATCCCACAGTTTGGGTTGCTATCTCACTTTAGCTCCTTCAAATTGTTTTCAGGGCATTCAGGCCTGCTTCTTACCCTAAGCATGCAACTTTCACCTCCCCTGCTCACTGATGGCAGACACGAGCGTCTGGGCTACTTTTCCACTGGGAGCTGTGGTTAGGCATATAATCTATGGATTTTTTGTTTTTCCTCCCTCCCTGTTATGTTGCCCTCTGAGATTCCAAATCTCCCCACAGACGCACCAGTGAGAGGGTTTCCTGGTGTTGGAAACTTCTTCTCCTTCACGACTCCCTCCCCAGGACGGTTCTCCATCACCAACTCTTTTGTCTCTCTTTTATCTTTTATATCTTATTCTACCTCCTTTCAGAGAGAATGAGCTGCCTTTCTGGGTGCCTGGTGTCCTCTGCCAGTGTTCAGAAGTTGTTTTGTGGAAGTTGCTCAGCATTCAAATGATCTTTTGATGAACTTGTGGGTGAAAACGTGGTCTCCCTGTCCTATTCCTCCACCATCTATAGACCGCCCCCTGTTAGTTACTTAATTTCGATAGGCCATTGAACTGGTTAACAAAAAAATTCCCAATAGACATGTCCTCACTGTGAGATGCAAATATCAAAATCTCAGTTTACTCTCTTAAAGAAGTAGAATGTAAATTTCTATCATTTAAGCATGGGCTGTGCCTTGTGACTTTCTCCCAAAGAGAATAATAAGGAGAAAGGGCAAAGGAAAAAGTAACTTTGTAGTGGAGAAACCCAACAGACACTCCCTTAACCACAGGCTCAAGGTCAGTGTCACTTATGATAAATCATGCTGATAGTCTGTACTCTTGATGACTGGTAAGAATGGCATTCAACCTGTGTGATGTCCCTCCTAAAACCTTAACCCCAGTGGATACATGAGAAAAACAGGAAGACAAACCCCTGTGGAGGGACATTATGTAAAACACTTGAAGCTTATTCCTTAAAAGTCAAGGTTCAAACCTAGAATCTAGAGGGGCCTCAAGACACATGGGGACTAAATGTAATATGGTGTCCTGTATAGAATTTTGCGACAGAAAAAGAATGTTTGGCAAAAACTAAGGATATCTGAATAAAGCATGAAGTTTATCTAATAATAAAGGATCAATTTAGATTTGTTGCTTATAACACCTGAACCACATAGTTAAGGCATTAACAAGAGGAGAAACTTATTGTGGGGTCATGTAAGGAATCTGCACTATGTTTGCAACTTTTATGTAAATCTAAAATTATTCAAAAATAATTTTATTATAATATTTACCCTTTTCCCATTTTGAATCCCTCTACTCTGTTCCTCCCTATGAAAGTGAAAGTGAAAGTCTCCTCTGACTCTTTGCAAGCCTTGAACTATACAGTCCATGGAATTTTCCAGGCTAGAATACTGGAATGGTAGCCTTTCCCTTCTTCAAGTGATCTTCCCAACCCAGGGTTCAAACCCAGATCTGCTGCATTTCAGGCAGATTCTTTATCAGCTGAGCCACCAGGGGAGCCCAAGAATACTGGAGTGTGTAGCCTATCCCTCCTCCAGGGGATCTTCCCGACCCAAGAATGGAACTGGGGTCTCCTGCATTTCAGGTGGATTTTTTACTAACTGAACTTAGATTAATAGTTACATCTCCACTCAATAAACAGAAAACTTTGGGGGTAACCACAGAGCTTATTTCGCCCTTGTCACTCTATCCCATTGCCCGAAATTCCTGTCAAATCTACAACTCCAATTGTTGTTTTGCATGTGTTTTAATCTGCTATATTAATGATTATTTCCATTACTAGGAAAATATTTTTTGTCCCAACTATCATAACGTTCTGTTGCCTGCTGCTTTAATCAAGAATCACAGCAAATTAGTTTCACTATATGGACATATGCTCTTCTTATCCCCTTTGGGAAAACTTTAATGTTTGAATGATTTGAAATCCTTTATTGTTTCCAGCTGACTTTTCCTCCATTAGTGCACTACTCAATGTGATGCAGTTACAATGTCCTACTAGATTTATGCTTTCTTACTTTGAGATTACGTTTATGATCATTTTTCTGTCTGGATTTCTATTTCAAATTCCATGCATTCTGCTTCCAAAATATCTCTTTCCATTAAAAACATTTCAAATGCTCAAAATATTATAATTATTTCCTTTTCTTATATTCCTTTACATTTTTATTATCACTCAACATAAAATATGTGCATTTTTTGGTAAACTGTTTCTTGAAGTCAGATTTCCTCTTAAAATTTCCCTAGCACACCATGACCATCAGTTCAGTTCAGTTCAGTCGCTCAGTCGTGTCTGACTCTTTGCAACCCCATGAATCGCAGCATGTCAGGCCTCCCTGTCCATCACCAACTCCTGGAGTTCATTCAGACTCATGTCCATCGAGTCAGTTATACCATTCAGCCATCTCATTCTCTGTCATCCCCTTCTCCTCCTGCCCCTAATCCCTCCCAGCATCAGAGTCTTTTCCAATGAGTTAACTCTTCACATGAGGTGGCCAAAGTACTGGAGTTTCAGCTTTAGCAGCATTACTTCCAAAGAAATCCCAGGACTGATCTCCTTTAGAATGGACTGGTTGGATCTCCTTGCAGTCCAAGGGACTCTCAAGAGTCTTGGTGTCTAATAAATGTTTATTGAAAACACATTTAACAAGTTAATAATTAGGTAAATAATGAAAGTATGGGTGATTTATGCTTGTTGGTTTAGTTACCTTCTAAGATTCTAAAATGATCACTTATTAATTTAATATTCAAATTAAACAATAAATTTCTTGTAGACTCCATTTTATACTCTATAAAGCACGTCTTTACCTTTAGGAGTAAGTTCTACACTGCTGGTTGTGTTGCAGGAAATAAAGCTGGAGCACAAGAAGATGGTCACATCCTAAGTCTCATGTGAGTCCCTAGGATGGCCACTAAGTGAGTGTAAGTTCTGGCTTCACACAAGAAATAATTCAAAAGCAAGCCATACTGAAGATCAAACCAGTCAGTCCTAAAGGAAATCAACCCTGATATTCATTGAGAGGACTGACACCGACAAAATGGGCATGAGTTTGAGCAAACCCACGGTGATGATGAAAGACAGGAAAGCCTGATGTGTTGCAGTCCATGGAGCTGCAAAGAGTCAGACGTGACTGAGAGGCTGAAGTGAAAGAAGGTTTATTTAGGGAGATACACACTTCACAGATAGAGTGTGGGCCATCTCAGAAAGTGATAGGCCCAAAATGTGTGGATATCAGTCTTTATAGTGGTCAGTAATTACTATTTTGGGAAGAGGGTGGAGATCTCCTGGAATTGGGTCACCACCCACTTTTTCACCTTTTATGTCAGCCTCAAAACTGTCATGATAATTGTGGTTGTGTCATTTAGATGCTGATGTGTTACAATAAGCATATAATGAGACTCAAGGTCCACTGGAAGTTGAATCATTTGCCATCTTGAACCTAGTTTATGTTATGTTTATGTCTAATCAGTTTATGTTATGTTCCCAAAGGATGTGTCATTCTTGTAAAGGCTGTGCCCTGTTCCTTTCATGTTTCAGTTAGAGGGACGTGGACAAGGAAGGAAATACAGAGTGAAACATGGTCAGAAACTGAATGAAAGAACCATAAAATGGCCTCAAAATGTGTTATCAGTGCATTGATAACCTAAGATTACCTGAATAATAGTCTTTCTGAGTTACCTTTACAAGAATTCTACTGAAACTACAGTTAGAACCAGACATGGAACAATGGACTGATTCCAAATTGGGAAAGGAGTATGTCAAGGCTGTATATTTTCACCCTGTGTATTTAACATATCCAAAGTACATCATGTGAAATGCAGGGCTGGATGATGAACAAGCTGGAATCAAGATTGCCAGGAGAAATATCAATAACCACAGATACACAGATGACACTATGCTCATGGCAGAAAGCAAAGAGGAATTAAAGAGCCTCTTGATGAAAGTGAAAAAGGAGAATGAAAAAGCTGGCTTAAAATTCAACATTCGAAAAATGAAGATCATGGCATCTGGTCCCATCACTTCATGGCAAATAGATGGGAAAACAATGAAAACAGTTACATACTTTATTTTCTTGTGCTCAAAAAATCACTGAGGATGATAACTGTGGCCATGAAATTAAAAGACCCCTGCTCTTTGGAAGAAAAAAAAAAAGAGAAACCTAGGCAGAGTATTATAAAGCAGAGACATCGCTTTGCTTACAATGGTCCATATAGTCAAAGCTATGGTTTTTCCTGTAGTCATGTATGGATGTGAAAGCTGGGCAATAATAAAGGCCAAGTGTCGAAAAATTGATGCTTTTGAATTGTGGTGTTGGAGAAGACTCTTGAGAGTCCCTTGCACAGCAAGTAGATCAAACCAGTCAGTCCTAAAGGAAATCAACCCTGATATTCATTGAGAGGACTGACACCGACAAAATGGGCATGAGTTTGAGCAAACCCACGGTGATGATGAAAGACAGGAAAGCCTGATGTGTTGCAGTCCATGGAGTTGCAAAGAGTCAGACGTGACTGAGAGGCTGAATGACAGATCAGCAAACTGAAGATAATCTAATAATATCTCATTCAAATTCTTTCTATGAATAATCATGCATTAAACTCTAGAAAATTGAATTATAAGGATACAGTCAGTCCCAATATGTAGAATTATATCCTGTGAGACTAAAAATGACTTTGTTGTTTAAGACAACATTGTACTGTGTTTTTCCAAATCAAGCAACAATTTCAAATGGGTGCAAATTTTTGTAGTCAGTTCTCTTCCTGGCAGGAATTCTCTTAGAATTTCAAAATGGTGATGAGATTTTATGAACAATCACAGTCGTGATACTTTTACATTTGTAGTGTTTATGAATAATAATGATTCAAATTGGAATCCTTTGTTCACATAAACAGAAATTTCTTTTGATGGACAAGCATTTGGCCTGCAAATCTCTGTGGCAGTGGCAAGAGATATGATGTGTTTAAACTTCCCTGTCCTTTCTGGTGTCAAAAAAGAAAAAAATAAAAATAAAACACCTTACTTTGTTTCTTTGATTTCAGAATACAATGACAATTACCTATTCTGATCTTCTGTGCATTACTGCACATAACATGTTTCATCATACTCGGTTCTGGAGTTTCTGTTATCATTAATGTCTCAAACCGGGCACAGTCAAGGTAGCCTCAGTGGAGAAATTCTGCTGCCCAGAAAGAAAGGGGAACATAAAAGAGGCTTGATTTCCTTTCAAATAATAAGCCAGATGCGTGACCAAAAATGAATTATGTCCTTCGGTTTTTCTTCCAAGGATGTACATGTGAAAATCCTGCTGATTTTCAATAATTCTAGCACACAAAGCTCCCTCAAAATTTCCAGCAAACACGGGCAAGTTCTGAATGCAGGTGAGGCAATAATCATGACTCTCCTTCAGGGAACTGATTCTTCCTCTGTGTTACCTACATCTCACCAAAATCTCATTTGAAAAATACAGTGAGGCCACCCTGAGTTTCTGGCATTAGGTGAACCTTACATCACGACTAAATTTTTATTTTTATTTTTTCTTTAAGAATCACATCTGCTACCAAAGGAGAAATTGGAAAACTTTGAGAGTTGAGAACTGGATATTGAATACAAGATTATGGATCCTGCTGCTGTAAGAAAATTGCTACGATTTCTTTCCTTACCCAGATGCTCAGGGAGAGATAGTTTTATTTGCTTTTCCTTTATATAATCCAAAGGCAGAATTGGGGTACTTTACTTTGATGTGTTCCCTATGGTCAAAGCTGGAGTTCATGATGAAGAATCTCTGAATCTCAATCTCAGAATAATTTCAGAAAAAGCAAACATGTATAAACTTGCCCATCCTAGACATGTGGCAGGAACAGAGGAGGGTGTGCTTTATGGCACTAGATGCAGGGTAGATGTGCAAATACTTAAAGGTCCTTTCTCCCTCCCAACCTGTTACCCTAGGTGATGGCTTGATTTAAAATCATGTAAGGACTTTTTAACCACAGTGTCTTGCATAATCTCTCTCAATTTCTTCCTAAAAGATCAATCCTTCTTCCCTTACCTCTCCAGCCGCTCCCTCCCCCTTTCTTTCTCTAACAGCTATCTCATGGATACTTTACCAGGAAATCTCCCTAGGTCTATTTATAATACTGATAGTGTTTGGTGAGTGAGAGCACCATTAGTGCTTCTCTTTCCATATTTGGGTAGGAATCAGGTTCACTGTATTAAAATTCTAGGGATCATAGCCTATCAGTAACCAATGGGCTACTGCAGAGGAGAATTTTGAGCAAGGTCACTGAAGTCTCTGGTGGGGAGATGTAGCTACAGAAGTGGGGGTCTCAGGGCTGCCAGCCAGCCTCCTTAGCCTAGTATATGAAGAGAAGGATCATTGCAGCAGAGGAGGTGCCAAGGCAGAAGATGACCAAGAGCATTTTTTGCAGAAGAAAACAAATGGTAGAGAAGAGACATTGGCAAATGTAGGTGTGTCCTACCTGTGCCATGCCTAAGTATCACTAACACTTCTAAACTGCTGAAGAATTACCAGGACAATAGAATGTTGGTTTTAGTCTTGAAAAATGAAAAATCCAAAGAGAGTGAAGCACAAGATATCCAGTTAGATATGAGAAAATAATGTCACCACCTCATATGTCAGCTTAAATGTGTAGAAAGGAAAGCTTACTTCACAGCAGACAGAATGAACTGCTCAAAGCTGGAACAGAGTGAACTCCTCTGTAAAGGACTCCAGCACAGATCACATCTAGGGGAATGTATTGTGATGGATATGCAAGTTCCTCTTCAGGAAGCTGGCCTTCCAGGACAAGGAAAATAATTCCAAAGAGCAAAGGAGATATCTGATATTTCTCAAAAAAGATTTGAATTTTATTTTATATCTTCTAGTTCAATTGAAGGTACTTCTACTGATAAAGTCTTCCCTAGAACTGGATCTGTCTACTTCACTTTAAGGAAAGGTTTTATCAAACTATGTAATTATGCTTCATTCAGTGACTTCAAAACCAGTCTTTTGATTGGAGAAACTTTAGAATTGGAATATATATATATATATATATATATATATATATATATATATATATGCAGATGTGTGGTAAACACACATCCCTGAAAATGTAGAACAAACTA
Source organism: Oryx dammah (assembly GCF_014754425.2). Lineage (NCBI taxonomy): Eukaryota > Metazoa > Chordata > Mammalia > Artiodactyla > Bovidae > Oryx > Oryx dammah. The sequence goes on along the minus strand of NW_024070202.1, from coordinate 3,263,715 downwards.
TTTGTCAATGGAATAAGGAGCAAAACTAATGCTTTCAGGAAACATTGCTAAAAACAGGTCATTTTATAGACTAAATCTGAAGAAAATAAAATTAGCATAGAGTTGCACAAAGAAGAAAAAGAGCTAAAGCTAACAGAAAGAGAAAATTGAAGCCTATATCAAGGCATTAAGGTAGCAAAAATGAAAATTAAAAAAAAAAAAAAACTATTGCTAAAAAAGTTGACAGAAGTGTCAGTGCAAGCAATACTTACAATTTCATTTTTATAGTAAAAGTTGATTTTACTCTTTTCAGGCAAAGTAAAATGAGCAAGAATCCTAAAAGAGGAAAAAGCAGCTGAATCTGAAATAAGCATCTGTGAATAAGTAGCCGACTAATTTGGGAGGTGATTCTAATGGCCTGTCTGCCTTCTAAAATGCCTACTTACATTGCCTATGTTCAAGTTCACCCTTGAATCACATATGAGCCCAATGAGAAGGCCTTGATCTAAACTAATCTAAAATGTACTCATGAAAAGAAGTGCAAGATTCTAAATCAAAATTACCCCTACAGCACACCACCTGACAAAGTAACCTCAGCTTAACTTGACGAAATGCGCCAATGTCTCCTTATTTCCTGTAGTGGAAAGTGAAAATCAGAAAAAAAAAAAAGGAAAGTTTTTTTTTTTTTTTCTCAAAAAAGAAAGAAAGAAATAAAGAAAGAAAGAAAGCCAAGCAGTATCTTTGTCTAAGTGCACACTGTGAATTATAAGAAAGACACACTAGCATAGAAACAAAGAAGGGTCTCGTCTTCAGATTTATGTTTCTTGAATTCTATTTTCAATAAAAAAACTAAACATAGTTCTAAAAAGAAAAGTAAAATAAATACAATGATACTTTTGTTGTGTGCTATTGAAATACATCTTCCATACCCCCTACTTCTCAAAGAGTGGTTCTATGACAAAACACAATTGGATCATAGCATTGACACAGAGCTGTCTGGGCAGGATGTTTCAGATCATAAACATTTTTTCAAAACTATACTTCATACATATTTTTTGAACCTTTAGTCAATTTAGGCTTAGTTTTCTTTTGAATGTATACAACTATTTCAGTCATTGATACTTAAGGTATTTCTTATATTTCTTATAATACCTTAAGTTGTATAGTTGAGTTGAAATGTCTCATATACTACTGTTTTATAAAGCAACAATGATTATTAAAATGAAAATGTTTTAAGTCTAAGCTTTTGGCATCCTTGTATTTCTCTTACATGGGGGATGCAAGAGTGAATACTTTTTCAAGACATGTTAAGGATGATTTAAAAATCTTTTAAGAGTTGAGTAAAGTAAGTCCTTAACATCCACACCATCTTAGTTGTGTGTGGATTGCTCATATCACTGCTGCATTTTATTTCTCAGAAAAAAATAAGTGTACAAGGTAGTAAGAGTTGTCTCAGGCTGCCATAATGAAATACCACAGACTGAAGGGTTGAAACAGTAGAAATTCTCTTTTCACAGCTCTGGAGGCCAGAGCCAAAGATCAACTTTTTGGCTGGTTTGGTTTCTAGCGAGGGAGCTCTTCCTGGGAGATGGTGGCCGTCTCCTTGTCCCTTCTGTCCTCACAGACCTTCCTTCCGTGTGTATGCTTCTGCGGACTCTGTTATCCCTTCCTAGTAGGACACTAATTCCCTTGTATTAGGGCCCCACCTTCCTTATGCCAAGACCACTTCCTCATACCAATTATAGACGCACTTGGATTCAGGACATCAACATATGAATGGCAAAGTGGGCAACAAACATTTAGTCTATAACAGAGATCAGGCTGTGATTGAAAAATATAGCTGCCATATAAGTGCACAAAGATTGTTGAAGCCATCAAGCCATCACTTTACAGCCTCCTGAAGGTGAGCCCTCAGGGAACTCAGGATGGAGGCAGAATGCCTGCCATCAAACCATCAGACCCTGAAGCCCTCCTGCCCTTCATTGTTCCCCCAGGGCACTTAGGCTGAGAAGCCGCAGGACCCTGGCCCCAGATAACTGAGGTGCATGTCAGAGGGGTGATTTCAGAGAGCCCAGATCCTTGCGTTTTCTTTTATATAGAAAAGCACTAAATGTCTTAACTTGAGATGTCAGATTTCCATTAATTAACAGTAACCATTTGATGTTCCGACTACCCAGTCTTTGTTGCAAAAACTGCTATGTATCCTGGCTACTCCCTTCCCTCTCCAGAGCAGTCCCTCAGAGCTATCTATGAGCCTGCATCCTGGGCTTAGGTCCTTAGTTTTGTCCACTGAATAAAATATAACTCTCAAATTTTAGGCTGTGCTTTATTTTCAGTTGATGATGATCAGAGAATAAGCTCAGGCTCAGGAAGTGGCAAAAGAATAGCTCTGAACTCCAAGATTTAAGCATCCATTGTTCAGTTACCTCCTAGTAAAAAAGCACAAATTACTATATTACAGACTTTTATAGCTCTTTATAGGACTGTATAGCTCCCTTATACAGTCAAGAATTTCACATGTTGCATGTGTAAATGCCAAAGGCTTTGGGGTTTGCTTTATATAAAGTTTTTGATCAACCAATGAGAGGGAATTCATTTAGTTTAGAAAAGCCTTCATTTGCGTATATCTTATTAAACATTGAAATGTCAACTTTAAAAATAGTGACAACCTAGAAATTGAGAGTTATTTTTATTTGGTAGGAATTTCTAGGAGTTCAAGCCCAGGAGACAGCATCTCAAGTGACCCTGAGAGAACTGTTCTGGGGAAGCAGGGTGAAGAGTCAAGGTATATAGAAGTTTGCAACAGGGGGCAGGAAGTCTGAACATAAAAACATTATTGTTAATTAAGGAAAACCAGATATCTCAAGAATTTATCACTTGTCTATGTATTGGTAAATGCAAGAGTCTAGGCTTACTGAAATCATTCCTTTCATATGCATCTCAGCTATGTGGGATCAGAATTCTGTAACTTGATTTTTCACATCCTTGGCTCCTTGCCCACTATAGGGAGTGCTAGCAGCTTGTGTAGGGATTTCAATGGCTGCCGGAGAGCAGGCATGGTTCTTGCCGGGCTCAGAAATTCACATTTGAAGGGCCAAAATTCCACAAGGCTGTGACATCCTTGTTTATTGACATGGCAGGAAATACTCCATTTCACAAAAGCAACTTTGCTTTATCATCTTTAAAGTGCAGTGCTGCTTTTCAGGGAATAAAGAAGAACCCAGAGGTCATGCACCACAATGTGAACAAACTGCCTCTCCTGCCTGTGGTCCCCATTCTGAATTCTGGCCCCAGCTACATTGCTGAGGTCTCACATCTGGTTCTACCTCTCCTTCTGGAAAACCTGGACTTAAACCTCCTCCCTTAGACTTCCTGATAAGCTTTTGCTGTTGTTCTTAGTTTATGCGATAAATAAATACAAGCTTATCTAAAGGATCAAGTAATGTACTGTGTTGGTATAAAAAGCAGAACAAGGGGAACCCTCTCTGGCTCTGTTCCAGAGAGAGAACAAATTCACCAGGTGCTATGGAACATTTACACATGGACTTCATCTTGTTTCTTGGGGCTCTTTTTATACATCTCTGTGTGTGTGAGTGTGTGTGTGGCTTGTGTGTACATACAGAGGGGAAGAAAGAGGGGGAGAGCTGTGGTATCTTTTTATTGTTACTTCTGTTCAACATCACATTGTGGCAATGTTCCCATGACAGTACCTACAGGTCTGCATGATTTCATCACAGTGCATAATATTGCCTGGTGTGGGCTCACTGCATTTTCCTGATCCTCCCTCATGAATAGTTTGTTGCTTATTTAATTCTATTATAAACAATCTTATGATGCACTTATTTGTAAATGTACAGTTGTGCCTTCATTCAAATTTCTGTTAAATTGATTCATAGATGTTTAAACACTGCTTTCTGATTAAACACACACAGAGAAGATTCCTCACCACAGTGGGAGGACACAGTCCATTGAGGATACCCAGCATCAAGTGTTACCACCCTCCCAGACCTTGCTGACCTGCCTGAAAAGTAGTGCCCCCTCTGCACATGTCCTATGTCCCTGCTCTCCACTGAGATGACACATTTTGGTACTTGGTAGACACTGTAATGTCTTCTTGCATGATGATTCTACTTATCATTTTGGTATCATCATTATCTATTAAGTTGCTATTTTCTTCCATTGGCTTCTAGAAGGTCTTCTGGTGTATGACTTGCTTTTTCTTTGGTCTGGATCCTATATTCTATCATTCCACTCACATATAAGGCAGAACATCCAGGAGACAAAATCTGGATCTCAAGTTGCTGTCCATCTCTGTCTCTTCACATTGCATAACTAGGTAATGTACACACACACGTGTGCACACACACACACACGAGCACATGTACATAGGTACACACATATATTTATTATTTCTTAGCACAAAATGAATCCTAAGAAAGAAACAACAAAACACATGTAGATAAATCTTGGTACAGCCTGCCAAGGGTCCATATATCTGGAAAGGAATGAGAGAGAGCTTTTTCAGTTTGTTTTGGTTGAAATTATGCCTAAGAATTTGAGTCCAGACATCATAGACTTGATTCCTATTTGTAAGAATTTACAAAGTAACTCTTCCATTCATAACAGAAATAATACAAAACAGCATAAAAAGATTTGCTAAAGTGTGTGTTTGAGAATCAAAGGCCAAGTGAAAGTGAAGATGCTCAGTCGTGTCCCACTCTTTGTGACCCCAGGGACTCTAGCCTACCAGGTTCCTCTGTCCATGGGATTTTCCAGGCAAGAATACTGGAGTGGGTTGCCATTTCCTTCTCCAGGAGATCTTCCCGACCCAGGGATTGAAGCCAGGTCCCCTACATCACAGGCAGATGCTTTACCGTCTGAGCCACCAAAGGAAGTCCATTGGCAGGTAGGTATAAACCCTCAACAGGGTTTCTGCCGTAAGCTGTATGAGGTCATTATGGGACCACAGAGAAGGACTGCTCACTTGCTTCATGCAGGGCATGCCATTCATTCACACACGCACACTGTAGAGTTAATAAAGTACAGCACAAAACATGTCCGCTAGGAGAACAAAGAACTAGAGCTCTAAGTATCCTCATCCCAGATGAGCCCCCAAGATGAAAGGTGACTACCGAACCACAAAAAATGCTGGGATTCTTGGCTTCTGGAGGAGAAAAATTCAATCCAGGGCCAGTCATGAGGCTTAATTGCTCAGAGCTTCTGTGTAATAATGTTTTATTAAAGTATAAAAGAGGGGGTGGTCCTAAGATGGCAGAGGAATAGGATGGGGAGACCACTTTCTCCCCCACAAATTCATCAAAAGAACATTTGAATGCTGAGTAAATTCCACAGAACAACTTCTGAACGCCGGGAGAGCACATCGAGCACCCAGAAAAGCAGGCCATTGTCTTCGTAAGGAGGAAGGAAAAAATATAAAAGATGAAAAAGAGACAAAAGAGGCAGGGATGGAGGTTCTTCCCAGGAAGGGAGTCTTAAAAAAGAGAGAAGTTTCCAAACACCAGGAAACACTCTAACCAGCGAATCTATGGCGAGCCTTGGAACCTCAGAGGGCAACATAACTGGGAAGAAATATAAATAAATAATTAAAACCCACAGATTATGTGCCTAATGGTAACTCCCAGCAGAAAAGCAGCACAGACGCCTGAATTGCACTAGCAAGTGGGGGCTGGGCAAGGAGACTGCCTTGCTTAGAGTAAGGACCAGGCCTGGATACCTCGAGGGCAATCTAAAGTAACTAACTTGAGATAGCAAACCAGACTGTGAGATAGCTACTCTGGAAAAATCTCTAACCTAAGACACCGCCAGGCCTCCTCACAGAACAAAGGACTAAGCAAAGCTAGCCAGCTGTGGACGACCCCATCCCCCTCTGGAGACAGGCAGGAGAGGGCAGCCAGAGCCGGAAGGGGGCAATCACGGCCCCAGAGGCGTTATCTACCAAACTGCAAGCAGGCTTCATTGCTAACCAAGACTTCTTGGGATTCTGGACAATCGACATCCACCTGAGAAGGTATGCTGGTTGTACACCCAGAAAACCCAGTGGCAGGGATGTCGGAGGTGATATGCTGCAGCAACCGCACTCGCCAAACATCTGGTCACCTGAGCTACTCGGACTTGGGAAGGGCACAAAACGCAGGCCCAACTGAGTCTGCACCTTTGAGAACTACCTGAGTGCCTGAACCTGAGCAGCTTAGACCTGGGAAGTACATACAACACAGAGCCCACCTCAGACAGTTACAGCAGAGCAACCTAGAGCCTAAGCAGTGTAGACTAGGAAAGCACACAGGCCGTGAGCAGTGGCAAACTTAGTGTGGCCAAGATACTGCAAGCACACTCCACTGTTATTTGTTTGCAGCGTTCCTCCCTCCCCACAGCACAACTGAACAAGCCAGCCTAAAAAAGTGTCCACCATCGCCCCCTTGTGTCAGGGTGGAAATTGGACACTGAAGAGACCAGCAAACAAAAGAAGCTAAAACAGAGGGAACCGCCTTGGAAGTGACAGGTGCAATAGATTAAAACCCTGTAGTTAGCATTGACTACATAGGAAGGGGCCTATACAGCTTGAGAGGTATAAACCGGATCAAGGAACTGTCTGAAAATGAACTGATTCCACACTGTCCACAACAAAACCAGAGAAAGTCCTAGATATATTTTTACTATTATCATTCTTTAAATGTTTTTAATTTTTTAAGTCCTCTATTACTCCTTTAATTTCCATTTTTATCACCTGCTATTTCTTTGCAAAAAAAAGACCCTATTTTTTAAAGCAAGCTTCATATATATATATATATTAAATTTTTTGTGACTTTTTTTTTTCTTTAATAGTCTATTTTTGAGAATCCAACCTCTACTCTAGATTTTTAATCTTTGGTTCTTGGCATTTATTATTAATTTTGTACCTTTAAGGACCCGATCTTCAGTACCCATTTTTACTTGAGAGTGAGATTATTGTCTTGACTGCTCTCTCCCCCTTTGGATTCTCTTTTTTATCCACCAGGTCACCTCTATTTCCTCCCTCCCCTTCTCTTCTCTACCCACCTTTGTGAATCTGTTTGTGTTCTGGGCTGTGGAGAACACAGGGAACTGATTACTGGCCAGATCTGTCTCTCTCCTATTGATTCCCTCCTTTCTCCTCCTGGCCACCTCTGTCTCCTTCCTCCCTCTTCTCTTCTCTGTGTAACTCTGTAAACCTCTCTGAGGGGTCCAGACTGTGGAGAGCACATAGGGAAGTGATTACTGAATAGCTTGATCTCTCCTCTTTTGATTTCCCCCTCTTTTCCTCCTGGTCACCTCTATCTCCCTCTTCCCTCTTCTCTTCTCCATGTAACTCTGTGAACCTCTCTGGGTGTCCCTCACTGTTTGAAGATGACATGATCTACATAGAAAACCCTAAACAGTCCACCAGAAAATTACTAGAGCTAATCAATGAATATAGTAAATTTGCAGGATATAAAATTAACACACAGAAATCCCTTGCATTCCTATACAGTAACAGTGAGAAAATAGAAAGAGAAATTAAGGAAACAATTCCATTTGCCATTGCAACAAAAAGAATAAAATATGAAGGAATATATCTACCTAAGGAAACAAAAGACCTATATATAGAAACCTATAAAACACTGGTGAAAGAAATCAAATAAGACACTAATATATGAAGAAATACATCATGTTCATTGATAGGAAGAATCAATATAGTGAAAATGAGTATACTACCCAAAACAATCTATAGATTCAATGCAATCCCTATCAAGCTATCAACGGTATTTTTCACAGAGCTAGAAGAAATAATTTAACAATGTGTATGGATATACAAAAAGCCTTGAGTAGCCAAAGCAATCTTGAGAAAGAAGAATGGAACTGGAGGAATCAACCTGTCTGACTTCAGGCTCCACTACAAAGCCACAGCTCTAGTGTGGCTTTGCCAGTATGGTACTGGCACAAAGACAGAAATATAGATCAATGGAACAAAGTAGAAAGCCTAGGAAGAAGTCCAAACACCTATGAACACTTTATCTTTGACAAAGGAGGCAAGAATATACAATGGAAAAAAGACAATCTCTTTAACAAGTGGTGCTGGGAAAACTGGTCAACCTCTTGTAAAAGAATGAAACTAGAACACTTTCTAACACCATACACAAAAATAAAACTCAAAATGGATTAAAGGTCTAAACCTAAGACTAGAAACTATAAAACTTCTAGAGGAGAACATAGGCAAAACACTCTCTTACATAAATCACAGCAGGATCCTCTATGACCCACCTCCAGAATATTGGAAATAAAAGCAAAAATAAACAAATGGGACCTAATTAAAATTAAAAGCTTCTGCACAACAAAGGAAACTTTAAGCAAGGTGAAACAACAGCCTCCAAATGGGAGAAAATAATAACAAATGAAGCAACTGACAAAGAACTAATCTCAAAATATACAAGCAACTCCTGCAGTTCAATTCCAGAAAAATAAACAACCCAATAAAAAGTGGCCAAAGAACTAAACAAACATTTCTCCAAAGAAGACATTAAGATGGCTAACAGGTGAAAAGATGCTCAACATCACTCATTATCAGAGAAATGCAAATCAGAATCACAATAAGGTACCATTTCATGCCAGTCAAAATGGCTGCTATCCAAAAGTCTAAAAGCAATAAATGCTGGAGAGGGTGTGGAGAAAAGGGAAAACTCTTACACTGGTGGTGGGAATGCAAACTAGTTCAGCCACTATGGAGAACAGTGTGGAGATTCTTAAAAAAAAAAAAAAAAAAACTGGAAATAGAACTGCCTTATGACCCAGCAATCCCACTGCTGGGCATACACACCGAAGAAACCAGAATTGAAAGAGACATGTGTACCCCAATATTCATCACAGCTCTGTTTATAATAGCCAGGGCATGGAAGCAACCTAGATGCCCATCAGCAGATGAATGGATAAGAAAGCTGTGGTACATATACACAATGGAGTATTACTCAGCCATTAAAAAGAATACATTTGAATCATTTCTAATGAGGTGGATGAAACTGGAGCCTATTATACACAGTGAAGTAAGCCAGAAAGAAAAACACCAATACAGTATACTAACACATATATATGGAATTTTGAAAGATGGTAACAATAACCCCGTATGTGAGACAGTAAAAGAGACACAGATGTATAGAACAGTCTTTTGAACTCTGTGAGAGAGGGTGAGGGTGCGATGGTTTGCGAGAATGGCGTTGAAACATGTATATTATCATATGTGAAACGAATGTCCAGGTTTAATGCATGATACAGAATGCTCGGGGCTGGTGCACTGGGATGACCAAGAGGGATGGGATGGGAAGGGAGAAGGGAGGGGGGTTCAGCATGGGGAACACATGTACACCCATGGTGGATTCATGTCAATGTATGGCAAAACCAATACAGTATTGTAAAGTAATTAGCCTCCAGTTAAAATTAAATACATTTATATTTAAAAAAAAATAAAATGATTTAAAACAAAAAATAAATAAATAAAAATAAAATATAAACGAGATTGAGAAAGCTTCTGGCACAGACATCAGAAGGGGACAGAAAGAGTATTCCACTGCTGCCAAAGGCCAAACACATAACAATTGATAATATTTGATTCATGAAATACTGTGACAATGAATAAAATCATTTATGAAAAGATATTTTGAAGGCAATGAGAACTAATGAATTTTATAAATAAAAGGTAAAACTATTTTATGTGTAGATATTACAGATTAAATATATTAGAGTTCTCCAAACCAAGGAAGTAAGTCTCTAAATAAAACCTCATATTCCATACTTAGTCATTAACCAATCTTAGGTGATACTCAAAAATCAAAGATGGATTTAGTTAAAAAAAAGTCTTAATGTTTTTTAAAGAAACTAATAAATTATCCATAAATAACCACAAAGGGAAAAAAAAAAAAAAGCCCTTGGATTGCTACCAAAACTGCATTTAAACAGAATCTTGAACTCCCAAAATTTTGAGTAATTTCCAGAGAAGGCCAGGAAGCAGAGTTGAATGTGACCCTCTCTTCCTTACTGAGAAATAAAGAATCAGCTTAAAAGAGGCATATTGAAGAACTCTTTCACTCCCCTGCATAAAAAAAAAAAAATATCACAGTCAACCTCTGCAGGTGGGTAGTATTCTGTCTCTGATATGGAGCTAAGAGAAAAAAGAAAAAACAAGATAAAGAAGAGAATGTTTCTGATAGAACAGGTCCTAAATATAAAGGGAATCATTACATTTGGTGAAAAGAAAGAATAGTAAAAATATTTTAAAACATCCAGGAAATTGGAAGAATTAAAATAAAATGAAAATACTCTAAGTTGAAAGAGTTAAGAAAAAATAATGAGTTCCTGGATAGTATAGTAATATCTCAGGTACTGAAAATTCTTTTGTAACAAAAGCTATTATTAAAAATCTTAAACTTTTTATATGAAGCTTTGCTACATAAATGCTTCTGTGAATGGCTTTTGTTCAAGGCAGTTGAAAGATATTTCTTCCTGTATGCTCAAAATTATTTTCTGAATGCTCTTAAGATGTGATTGTCATCTCCCATATGAAAACAGTAAGTATTTCTGCCTTCTTTGGTTTACACATACACACACACACACACACAGAGTTTATGATGAGATGATTAATTCTTCTTTAGTCAACCTATTATTAGAATAGATTTTTAACATTTATTAATCAAGGCATTGCATGTGATCACCTTTACAGTATATGTGAGTTTGATTGTAATAGAAAATCTCCAACCAAGGAGTTTATATTCTCTTGCATTCTCTGTTAACTGAGCTAGTGTTTCATTAACTTAAGTGCTATCAGTGAAATTAGACAAATGTGCAAATAAATGAATGATCTGTTCACACCCCATTTCCTTTGGTTGTTCGTCACATAAGATATCTTCATTGTACAATTTTCAGCTGCAAGTGCCAGAAAGCTCCCCTCCATCACCAGCAGGGCAGTACCAAGAACTCCCTAAATCCACAAGTGGGGAACCCCAAAGCCGACAAGTTCAGCTCCCCAGCCCCTATTCTATCGTCCTAATTTGGGAGTGTATTCCTCATGGCCACAGAGAGGTATGGCAGATCTTAGCATAAAAAAGGGCACCTGGAAAGGAGCAGCGACTCTTATTAAGGAAGAAAATCTTCTGCTGTCTCACATACAGGCTTATCATTACCATCTTTCTAAATTCCATATATATGTGTTAGTATACTGTATTGCTGTTTTTCTTTCTGGCTTACTTCATTCTGTATAATCGGCTCCAGTTTCATCCACCTCACTAGAACTGATTCAAATGCATTCTTTTTAATTGCTGAGTAATATTCTTTTCTGTATATGTACCACAGCTTTCTTATCCATTCATCTGCTGATGGCCATCTAGGTTGCTTCCATGTCCTGGCTATTATAAACAGTGTTGTGATGAACATTGGCACAGATGTGTAAAACAGTCTTTTGGACTCTGTGGGAGAGGGAGAGGGTGGGATGACTTGGGAGAATGGCATTGAAACATGTATAATATCATATAAAAAATGAATCGTCAGTCTAGGTTCAATGCAGGATACAGGATGCTTGGGGCTGGTGCACTGGGATGAACCAGAGGGATGGTATGGGGAGGGAGGTGGTGGTGGTGGGGTGTTCAGAATTGGAAACACGTGTACATCCGTGGCAGATTCATGTTGATGTATGGCAAAACCAATACAATATTGTAAAGTAAAAAATAATAATAATAATAAAAGGAAGAAAATCACTGCTAGAAGATCCTCAGCAGGTCTCCCAAGACTGAAAAAGAGAGAGTTATCTGCAGGACTGAAGACCTGCAAGGGGAATGTTTATGTCAATCCTGGTCATCTCCTTGTATGCACCTTATAAGGTAAAGATGATTAAGTGCTATCAGGGGAGGGTGGCATTGTGTAGGCAACTAGTTCTGTCTGTGACATCAAATACACTGTAAATTTCTTTTCCAAAAGATGATATTTTTGAATTCCACCCTCCTGTTTCTTTCCACTCTGGAATGCAAAACTGGCATTGGCAGGCGGATATATATCACAAGACATAGAGATATAAGTTGAGATATGGATGAGAGAGCCAGGGAAAGCACATTCTGAAGAAATTCACAAAAATTCCCCTATCGGGGATCAGTCTATGTTTAGAGTTTCCAGCTGCTAATATAAAACCAGTGCTAAAGACTAATTATTATCTGACAAAAACGGAGGAAGGTCACCTACCTCCTGCCCAGTGAGCATCGTTCATGATTCAGTGTTTCTCACACTCTTAAAAGCAGTTGCTTCCTCTCTACCTGGCCTACTCTCCAGGTCCAGGAGAACCAAGCCTCCCATCTCACAGAGGAAGCCCGAGATTCACACAGAAGTTCCCAGGCCTCCTGAACTCAGATTAATTCACATGGATGCTGCATGTTCTCCTAGGGCCTCTGGACCATAGGAAGCCTGAAGTGGATCTGCTTCTGTTTGGCCAGCAAATTACTAGGGTTCAGAAGGGGTCTGGGCAGGTAGTAGCTGTGGCCAGTAGTAAGCAATGTTCAGGGTCTGTCTCTTGAGGCTGTGCCCACTTATTCTCCTCAATTAGCATTAAAGACATTAGGTTAAAACTGGATTTATGGAATATCCTACCACATTCTCCCTTTCATGGAAGAAATGCTCCCTCCCCCAGGGTAGTGGGTTAATTCTCCAAGGCATTGGGTTAAGGGGAAAACACTGCCTACCCCTGCCTTCCTTTCCCTCAGGAAGGGCATCAGCTGCAGAAACACCCCTATACCCCACCTCTCTGAGAATCCTCTCTGCATACTCACTAATAATGTCTGTTCTGGGTTGTTCTGTGGTCAGTTTACTGAAATAACCATTACTCCATCTTTTACTCCTTATGTATTGGATATAAGGTAGAAGTGGAGAAAAAGAAAACATATGAATAAAACAGCTAATTCTAGTGAAACAAAAGCCCATTTGATTGCACGTCTAGTCACACTTATTTGTATATGTAAATTATTCTTGTTATCAATGATAATTATGTTCTGTAAAGTCACTGTAAATACTGACCATTGATCCTAGGGGAAATAAAAGGTTAGCTTCCTAGTAACCTCAGGTCACAGCTGGTCAACTGATGACCATAATCCTGTTTCATATGGTTTCTGCATAAGGACACCTTATTTCATATGTATAATTGATTCATTGACCTTGACCAGATGATCAGCAGCCCTATAACTCATGTTTGAACTAAGCTTCTCTAACTCATGTATTTTCTCCCTAAAACACATCACAGCCTCCTGTGCTTAGGAACCCTAAGCAGCACTCAGTATCCCAGGGATGGGGGAGCCTAGTGGGCTGCCGTCTATGGGGTCACACAGACTCGAACACCACTGAAGTGACTCAGCAGCAGCAGCAGCACCTATGCTTGGGGGAAGTTTAAACAGCAAAGTCACCAACAAAAAGCACAAAATATGAAAAACTTGTGAAAGCTGACATAAGAAGGCAAAAGGCTATTTTGTTGTTGTTGTTCTCAGATGGGAACATGACCTCTTGGTGGCTAAAATTTGTACTGCTTTGTGCATGTGAGCAAATGATCAGGAAAATGTCACAGGTATTGATTTTGAGGTTACAAAGAAATTTCAGCAAGTAGGTGAATTCACAAATATGCAATGTCAATGGTGAGAATAAACTGTATGTCAATAAATCTGCTCCCCACATACCTTCCCTCATCCTTGATATCAGAATAAGAAAGGGAAGATAAAATATTTTGTTTTCTTCTATGATGGATTTTGAAAATGTTAACATTTACAGAAAAGTTAAACAAATACTACATTTCACCAAGTTTTTCCATGTGTTAACATTTTGCCACATTGCTAAGTCTATGTCCCTTTGCCCACCTCTATATGAGGAAAGTTCATCTTCCAAGAAGTCAGCATGCTTTTTCTAAAGGGAAACATATTCTCCCACCAACTGCAATGCCATGATTGGGTTGAAAATAACATTTTACTGTGTCACCTAATTGATATATAATCCATATTTAAATGTATGCAGTTGTTTTAGAATACATATTGTGGTCTTGTCAAAGAAGGGGAGATTTCAATGAGGAGGAGACTTCATCCCTAGTCTCGAGTCCTTTAGACTGATTTAATAACATAAGATAGATTAATAGGAGAAAAAATTAATTTATATGGACGGAGGTCTCATAGAAATTGAAGCACTGAAGTGATCAAAGAAGGCTGTTTATATAACAGTTTTAGAAAAAGGATCACTTATTTGGTAATATTTAGCAAACCAAAAGTTCTCCTGCTTGTGGTAGCAGAATAATGAAGAAGGGACAGTTTGTTTATATGACTTTCTTTGCCTTGAATTCCCTGTTTGGTTATAAGAATTCTTTCTATCCTCCCAGTATAAGAGAATACTTTCACATGGGAGATTTATTTCTCATTTTAAGGCGGGGGGGGAGAGGGTATTAGAGGCTTTTTTATTTTAATTATTAAATCCGTTTTTTCCCCACAAGTTGTTTTTCAATTAACATAATTTAAAATAATCAATACTCCACTGAGGCAAATTTGGGGGCAAACCCTGGGCAAACTCTGGGCCCCAATAGCCTTTTAAATAACCTGTTGATTCCAGAACCCAGCCAAGGCTTACATTCTGGATATGGTTACATTTCTTAGTTTATTTTATTGGAAAACAATTATTTTGCATTTAGTTAGCTAGCTATGAAGTCATATTGTTTTTCATGACACCAACTGTTATGAAAAGTGCAAGCCAATTGCCTTCCAAAATGCCTTGCACTCTGCACTTTTTGAATGCTGACTTCACATTAAGCCATGTTAGGAAAGACTTCCCAGGTAGTTCAGAGGTAAAGAATCTGCCCTGCCAAGGCAGGAAATGTGGATTTGATTTCTGGGTTGGGAAGATAGCCAAGAATAGGAAATGGCAACCCACTCCAGTATTCTTACCTGGAAAATTCCATAGGCAGAGGAGATTGGTGGATTATAATCCATGGGGTCGGACTGAACACTCACTCAGGTACAAGATATTAGATTTTAACAAGAATAGCATGTAGCAATGTTGAGCATTTTTTAATTGAATCACATCAAAATATACAGAATATCAGTTTTTACAGTTAAGAAGTTTTAAGCAGCTAAGCTAAATAATTTGCTTCTGGGTTGTTGGCACCAAAGTAAGAGAGATTTTCTTATTTTGTTCCTGAAAACCCCACCTTCATAGTCCTCCCCTCCCTCTTCTGCGACCTGTGGCCTTCTCTGCTCTTCAACTTCCTTTTAATTCATTACCTTCATTTGGAACAGAAATAGATTTTCTAAACAGTTTTCAGGCTTAAAAATACCACAAATAAATTTCCCTGAGTCTAGGACTGCAGGGTGTCACCTCATTCATCTCCTCCTTTCTTTAAAGAGCATATTTCCTGAAGAGCCAGTCTACATGGAATCTTCAATGATTTCATAACTAATTCATTCTGTAAACTCATGTAACCTGGGTTCTGCTGTCACCATCCTGACATGCTTCTTGCAGAGCCTCAAAGTGTGCAGAATGGAAATGCTTCCATGTTTATTTCACCTGTACTTAATGTCATATTTACACTATTAGCCATGTCCATATTCTTGACACACTTTCTTATTCTAACTCTCTTGCAGGACTATCTTTTATTTATTTCTCCTACAGCCTCCCTGATCTCCATTCTCAGTCTTCTTTTGTGATTGTCTTCCTCTGTCTTTCCCTAAAACTTGACTGTCTCTAAGTTTCAGTCCCCAGTTCTCAGTTATTCTCACTGTATAAAATTTCATTCATGTCCAAATCTTCCATGACCCTCTGTATTCTAATGATTTATATATCTGCACATTGGTACTGATTATCTTCTAAAGTCAAGTTCCAGGTACCCAAATGTTAAATTAGGAGCAATTACCCTACAAATACTTAAACCTTAAACTGTATTTTTATATCCTGCTTATATAACTTTGCTTTATTTTGTGAGAAACTTGTCTGGGTAATTTTCCCATTTAGTCTTTTGTTTTAAATATTTTTGAAATATATTCTGTTTTACATTGAAATATTCTGTTAAGTTTTATTTTAGGTAGTATCTAGCATGTGTTAAGTGACGTGTCAGTCCCTGATGATACAAGGCGTCTTAACAGTCACTACACAGCAATCCTCATGACCATGATCATCCCTAATGCTGACTTCTACCAGGGAAGCAGACTACTGTAGATACAAATAGATAGACATATCTATAGCGGTTACCAATGCAGACATATAAATACATTGTTACACATGTGTAGTGGTTCTACTTTTCTGATAAATGAAAATTACATATCTTGCATGTGTACATGTATGTGTACATATGAATATATGTAATAGAGAAGAACAAATCTTACTATATATTAGATCTGTTCCTTTTTCCATGCTTAGTCATGTTGGCTGTGCACCATTTGTAAAAGCACATTGCCTTCCTACAATTAAAATATAAATAAAAAAAAAAAAAAACTGTACCCCAGAGCATAAACCTTGGGACCATCTGAAAGGATGATGCATAATGGAGATACTTAATAAAATACTGTATATTTTTTCTAAAATATTGTATATTTATTCTGTAAATATGAAGAATAAAATAATACTGTATATTTACACAATGAAAAAAAAAGTATGTTGCCTAAAGCCTGAGATATACAGAAAAGCCCATTCTCAAGGCTCTGACCTTTAAAAGTCCTTTCATATAGAGACAAAAAGTTGTAGAACAGAGAGTAACAAACACAAACAGAATACTTCCCTCAACATCAGCACCCAAATAAACACTTTTTTCAAGTGGAGAAATTTCTTATAATAGTCCATATGTTAGGACACAGAAAAATAATAAATTTAAAGAGAGATGAATCATACCAAGTTCTATTTCAGTCACAACAGAAGAAACTAGAAATCGATAGCAGGGAACAAAAAAACTAGAAAGTCTACAAATTTGTGGAAATAAATAACACATGGTTAAAAACGAATGAGTCAAAAAGAAATCCCAAGGAAAGTTGAACATGAGACACCAAGATATCTTCAGACCAAAATATCTTCAGACACCAAAAATTTGCAATAACTCACCAACTCTCTCAGCTGACCTGTAATAATTATTTGCTGAAACCCTTTGAGAGTACCAGGATTTTTAGGTACAATGTACCTTGCATGGCCTTGCAATAAACCTTTCTCTGCTCCAAACTCTGACATTTTGGTTTGTTTGGTCTTACTGTGTGTTAGGCCTTGAACTTGCCTTTGGTAATGTTTGTGTGTGTGTATGTATGTGTGTATATATATATGTGTGTGTGTGTGTGTGTGTATATGTGTGTGTGTGTGTATACATGTGTATGTGTACGTATATACATAATATACATGGAGATACATATAGATCTGTGAAGAGATTTGGTGCAGAAATATATTTTTGTGCAATTTTGGAAGCTAGCTGGTTAAGTAGCATATCTGAGACCATTGTCATTACATCTGACTCTGGAACTTGAAGCCCTCAGAGCAGAAATTTGGGATGAAAAAATACCTATGAAGGTGGAAAGTAGGGGAGAGAAAAACTCAGCTGGAACTCAGGAAAATGAAGTGGAGCCCAAGAGGATGAGCTGAAATGAGTGCAAAAATTCATCTCCTCTGAGTTAGGTGGAATTGCTGGTCTGCAGAACCAGAGGTCCTTTAGCACGGAGTTAAATGCACAGGATTGATCTAGGAGCTGGAGAAGCTGAGTGATGAGCCCTGAGGGAAGGCACTATTGGAGTCCTGGGCACTAACTCCACCAATGAGGGGCTCCTATGGTCAACAACAGCATGTGTGAATGATGGTGTAGCTGCTGCTGTACCTGCACTCTTCAAATCTGGCTTCAAAGTCTCTGAGTGGCCCATGCTGACCAGCAACACACAGAGAAAGGAAAAGTTGGAAATGCAGTCAGTAGAACCGAGACCAACACTTAGCCTTGAATTGAGATGCAGTGTGGTAAGTATCTCTCCAGGTGGCGCTAGTGGTAAAGAACCAGCCTGCTAATGCAGGAGTTAAATGGGTTCAATCCCTGGTTCGGGAAGATCACCTGGAAGATAGCATGGCAACCCAGTCCAGTACTCCTGCCTGGATAATCTCATGGACAGGGCAACCTGGCCGGCTACAGTCTATAGGGTTGCAAAGAGTCAGCACGACTGAGGCGACTTGGCTTGCATACACAAACCTGGTAAGTTTCATGTGATGAATAATTGTACTGGTAAGTTAAGCTAGTTAAAACGTTAATTGTTTCAGGACGAAGGGACATATTTTCTAAAGCATGAAAGAAAGGACTGGAAAATGTTCCATCCTGCCTAGTTTTGTAAATTAATCTCCTATCACTGAAAGTTTAACTGGTAAGTGAAGAATTCTGTTGGTTCAAGGTCTTTCACCATATTTTTTTTAATAAAGTTACAAAATACAGTTTCTAATATACCTGTTCTATCAACCAAAATTTTCCTCTACTGCATTCTCTTGAAATGTTGCTTAACTGTTCTTATTAGAAAATCCAATCTGTTTCCTTCACTCCCTGCAATCCTGATTGTCTTTCCAATTAGTAAAGGAAAACAAGGTCCAATAAATTCTATAACCACAGAAGGGCATACAATGCAATAAAAGCAAGATGCATTTTTTGCAAAAGCTATCACTCATATTCAACGTTTGGAAAAATGGGCCAAATATTTCAGGCAAAGTGTAAAAAGTTACTTCAAAGATTATCTGCTGATCATTACAACCACTGAGATCATGTTTCCTATTACTCTTTAGGGTCACTTAGACTTTCTTGTCTATATTTCTTTCTTTCTTCCTTTTTTTAAGTTACTCATCACTGTTTTCAGTTCTTCATTAATGTATTTGCTCATTTGTTCATTCTTGCAATAGAGATTTTTTTTTTGCAATGACCAGTTGTTGGCAGTTCAATATATGTCAAATCCCATGATTTAACAATAAATGAAAAATGATAACAACATTATTAGCATAAAATATGTTGACAAGAACATTTGATCTCAATGAAAAATTTTATTAACATAATAAGGTTAGTTATTATATTTAATTTACTTGGAGAGTTTAACTTAGATAATAAATTATGGAATTAGGATTCAAACATAGGTCTGTTTAATTCCAGAACACTATGTGACAATTAGCTCATAGTCTAATGGAAAGAAAACAAGCCAATAAATAAATAATTCAGTCTCTTAAATGCTCAATAGACTTATTTGGTTACAAAATATAAGGACAGAGTGGTCAACTGGCTTTACACTAGAAGGCAGAAGTTTAGCTTAAAAAATTATCTTTATTGAAGTATAGGTCAATGTTGTGTTAGTTTCAGGTATACAGCAAAGTGATTTATTCATATATACATATTTATCTATATTTTTTCAATTTTTCCCTCATATGCTTTACAATATTGAGCATAATTCCCTGTGCTATACAATAAGTCCTTCAGTTCAGTTCAGTTGCTCAGACGTGTCCGACTCTTTGCGACCCCATGAATCACAGCATGCCAGGCCTCCCTGTCCATTACCAACTCCCGGAGTTCACTCAGACTCACGTCCATTGAGTCAGTGATGCAATCCAGCCATGTCATCCTCTGTCGTCCCCTTCTCTTCCTGCCCCTAATGCCTCCCAGCATCAGAGTCTTTTCCAATGAGTCAACACTTCCCACGAATTGGCCAAAGTACTGGAGTTTCAGCTTTAGCATCAGTCCTTTCAAAGATACTCCAGGGCTGATCTCCTTCAGAATGGACTGGTTGGACCTCCTTGCAGTCGAAGGGACTCTCAAGAGTCTTCTCCAATACCACAGTTCACACACATCAATTCTTTGGTGCTCAGCTTTCTTCACAGTCCAACTCTTACCTCCATACAGGACCACTGGAAAAACCATAGCCTTGACTAGACGGAACTTAGCCGTCAAAGTAATGTCTCTGCTTTTGAATATGCTATCTAGGTTGGTCATAACTTTTCTTCCAAGAAGCCAGTGTCTTTTAATTTCATTGCTGCAACCACCATCTTCAGTGATTTTGGAGCCCCCAAAAATAAAGTCTGACACTGTTTCTACTGTTTCCCCATCTATTTCCCATGAAGTGATGGAACTGGATACCATGATCTTCATTTTTTGAATGTTGAGCTTTAAGCTAACTTTTTCACTCTCCACTTTCACTTTCATCAAGAGGGTTTTTAGGTCCTCTTCACTTTCAGCCATAAGGGTGGTGTCATCTGCATATCTGACGTTATGGATATCTTTCCCGGCAATCTTGATTCCAGCTGTGTTTCTTCCAGTCCAGTATTTCTCATGATGTACTCGGCATATAAGTTAAATAAACAGGGTGACAATATACAGCCTTGATGTACTCCCTTTCTTATTTGGAACCAGTCTGTTTTTCCATGTCCAGTTCTAACTGTTGCTTCCTGACCTGCATACAGATTTCTCAAGAGGCAGATCAGGTGGTCTGATATTCCCATCTCTCACAGAATTTTCCACAGTTTATTGTGATCCACAGAGTCAAAGGCTTTGGCATAGTCAATAAAGCGGAAATAGATGTTTTTCTGGAACTCTTGCTTTTTCCATGATCCAGTGGATGTTGGCAATTTGATCTCTGGTTCCTCTGCCTTTTCTAAAACAAACTTGAACATCAGGAAGTTCACATATTGCTGAAACGTGGCTTGAAGAATTTTGAGCTTTACTTTACTAGCGTGTGAGATGAGTGTAATTGTGCGGTAGTTTGAGCATTTTTGGCATTGCTTTTCTTTGGGATTGGAATGAAAATTGACCTTTTCCAGTCCTGTGGCCACTGCTGAGTTTTCCAAATTTGCTGGTGTATTGAGTGCCACACTTGTACAGCATCATCTTTCAGGATTTGAGATAGCTCAACTGGAATTCCATCACCTCCATTAGCTTTGTTCATAGTGATGCTTTCTAAGGCCCACTTGACTTCAAATTCCAGGATGTCTGGCTCTAGATGAGTCATCACACCATCGTGATTATCTGGGTCATGAATATGTTTTTTGTACAGTTCTTCTGTGTATTCTTGCCACCTCTTCTTAATATCTTCTGCTTCTGTTAGGTCCATACCTTTTCTGTCCTTTATCGAGCCCATCTTTGCATGAAATGTTCCCTTGGTATCTCTAATTTTCTTGAAGAGATCTCTAGTCTTTCCCATTCTGTTCTTGTCCTCTATTTCTTTGCATTGATCGCTGAAGAAGGCTTTCTAATCTCTTCTTGCTATTCTTTGGAACTCTGTACTCAGATGCTTATATCTTTCCTTTTCTCCTTTGCTTTTCACCTCTCTTCTTTTCACAGCTATTTGTAAGGCCTCCCCAGACAGCCATTTTGCTTTTTTGCATTTCTTTTCCATGGGGATGGTCTTGATCCCTGTCTCCTGTACAATGTCATGAACTTCATTCCATAGTTCATCAGGCACTCTATCTATCAGATCTAGGTCCTTAAATCTATTTCTCACTTCCACTGTTTAATCATAAGGGATTTGATTTAGGTCATACTTGAATGGTCTAGTGGTTTTCCCTACTTTCTTCAATTTAAGTCTGAATTTGGTAATAAGGAGTTCATGATCTGAGCCACAGTCAGCTCCTGGTCTTGTTTTTGTTGACTCTATAGAGCTTCTCCATCTTTGGCTGCAAAGAATGTAATCAATCTGATTTTGGTTTTGACCATCTGGTGATGTCCATGTGTAGAGTCTTCTCTTGTGTTGTTGGAAGAGGGTGTTTCCTATGACCAGTGCATTTTCTTGGCAAAACTACTAGTCTTTGCCCTTTACTCCAGGTGTTTCTTGACTTCCTACTTTTGGATTCCAGTCCCCTATAATGAAAAGGACATCTTTTTTGGGTGTTAGTTCTAAAAGGTCTTGTAGGTCTTCATAGAACCATTCAACCTCAGCTTCTTCAGCATTACTGGTTTGGGCATAGACTTGGATTACTGTCATTTTGAATGGTTTGCCTTGAAAACAAACAGAGATCATTCTGTCGTTTTTGAGATTGCATCCAAGTACTGCATTTCAGACTCTTTTGTTGACCATGATGGCTACTCCATTTCTTCTGAGGGATCCCTGCCCACAGTAGTAGATATAATGGTCATCTGAATTAAAGTCACCAATTCCAGTCCATTTTAGTTTGCTGATTCCTAGAATGTTGACGTTCCCTCTTGCCATCTCTTGTTTGACCACTTCCAATTTGCCTTGATCATGGACCTGACATTCCAGGTTCCTATGCAATATTGCTCTTTACAGCATCAGATCTTGCTTCTATCACCAGTCACATCCACAGCTGGGTATTGTTCTTGCTTTGGCTCCATCTCTTCATTCTTTCTGGATTTATTTCTTCTCTGATCTCCAGTATCATATTGGGCACCTACTAACCTGGGGAGTTCCTCTTTTGGTATCCTATCATTTTGCCTTTTCATACTGTTCATGGGGTTCTCAAGGCAAGAATACTGAAGTGGTTTGCCATTCTCTTCCCCAGTGGACCACATTCTGTCAGATCTCTCCACCATGACCAGCCTGTCCTGTGTTGTCCCACGGACTTGGTTTAGTTTCACTGAGTTAGACAACGCTGTGGTCCTAAGGTGATTAGATTGACTCATTTTCTGTGAATATGGTTTCAGTGTGTCTGCTCTCTGATGCCCTCTTGCAATACCTACCATCTTAGTTGGGTTTCTCTTACCTTTGGCGTGGGGTATCTCTTCATGGCTGCTCCAGCAAAGCACAGGCACTGCTCCTTACTTTGGATGAGGGGTAACTCCTCATTGCTGCCCTTCCTGACCTTCAACGTGGGATGGCTCCTCTAGGCCCTCCTGTGCCCACTAAGCCACCACTCCTTGGATGTGGTGTGGCTCCTCCTGGCTGCCACCCCCGGCCTCGGGGGCAGGGTGGCTCCTCCTGGCCACCCTTCCTGACCTCAGACATGGGGTAGCTCCTCTTGGCTGTTCCTGCGCCATCGTAACCTGGCACTCTTTGCCACTGCCCCTGACGTCAGACGTGGGGTAACTTTGGCCACTGCCCTTCAAGCATGCGGTCCTCCCAGATTCTTCCCCTGACCTCGGACGTGGCGTAGCTCCTCTCAGCCATGCTTAGTGCGCCAGTTGCAGCACACTAGTAGTAGGCATTCATCCCAAACTCCTAATTTATCCTTTTTATCTTATTTATTAAGAGAGCAAAGGGAAAAAGACTAATTCCAGAAAAAAAGAATAGTTAAAATACAAACCAATGTAAAATAAAAAAAAAAAAACACTTTAATTTGAAAATATGTAGGCAATCTAGTGTGTAGAAGAATAATATTAAAAGGATCTGGTAATAGGTAAGGGCAGGGACCTAAGAAATGGATATCTTCCAAAATCTTTATTAGTCAGGTCAGGCTATCTTAGCAAGTAACCACAGGCTGGACTGTTTAAACAAAACAATTTTGTCACAGTTCTGAAGGCTGGGAGTCCAAGGTCAGAGTTCTTTCTGAGGCTTATAGTGGCAGCACCATATCACCATGCCCACATGCATCTTTGTGCACAGGCAGAGAAAAAGAGAGGACAAGCTCTTTGGTTCTCTTCTTATAAGGACACTACTCCTGTTGAATTGAGGCCCAATCCTTATGACCTCATTTAGCCTTAATCATCACCCTATAAGTCACATTTCTCAGTAGCGACACATTGAGTGATAAGGCTTCAGCATTTGAATTTTGGAAGGACACTGTTCAATCCATAGCATTCTACCCATGGTCTCCCAAAATTCATGTCCTTCTCACATGCAATACATATCCCACCCCGACCGTCACAAAGACATTAACTCATCCCAGCATCAACTCTAAATCCCAATATCTCCTCTGAGACTTTATGTCCCAGAATGCATAGATGATCCTCCAATGACAGCTTGGTTGAGTTGTTGACAATGGAAATGCAGGAAAAAAGAGCAAATGTTTGAGGCCTGAAGGAAATGGAGTTAACAAGATTTAGGGAGTAGCTGAAGTTGAGGAATTAGAGGAAATGGAAGCCCACTAGATCACCCAGGTCTCCAGCATAGATGAATTAGTGCCTGGTGTTACTATTAATCAGACACAATGGGAGGAGGATAATTGTGGGAAGATAATGGATTTGGAGAGAAAGCACACACAAATGTTGCCTTCACTTTTCCCCATAAATCTCCAAATCTAATGCATAGCTAATAGAGTCCATCAATTTGCTTCTTGTTTTTTATCAGCCCTTTCTGACCCCAGTATTTCTAACTGCAGGAACCTTCATTTGTATGGGTTCTTGACAAACTATAGTCTGAGTCACTGAGAAAATAAATGGGGCTATAAGATAAGATCTTGTCTAGAAGATGAAACTTTGGAATTACACTATTGCCTGAGGCCAGAAATATGCACAGTGAATTCCTAAAATTCTGTTCATAAGCTAGGCTCTGTCTTCAAGTTGTTGGGACAGGCCTTAAGCTCTGGTTTCTGACTGAAGTCTCAATTCAGCTTGACCAGTAAAATAATTTCCTCATGACTGAGAAGCAGAGTTAGCAGGTAACCTGCCCTCCTCCTTTAGAGGAGCTGACATTTGTCCATCTCCATTTGGCTACCGGCAGGGCTTCAGTTTCAAGCCAGGTGGCCATCCCCATGTGCCCCTTCATACACACATGTATGAACAGACACAGACACATGCAGAGACACACACACACACAGGTTCTTTTACTAAGATACTGCTGACACCAGAATAACCATCACTCCACACCCCTCCTTGAGTCCACTCTCTTTACTAAGGACATCATCGTATATGAGCACAGGTTCCTTCTCCCAATTTGACATACTTATTTAAACTGCTTTGGAGATTTCCTGGTTCTTTATGGTTCAATCAATGCCTGTAGTTTAAGGTCCTCTAATTTTCTAAGTCCAAATGAGTCAAGACCTAGTTTATATTGACAGATTTTATGATAATTTACTTACATATTTGCTTTAAAGGAATCATCTTTTCTAAGCTGTGAGGGTTGTAAGTTTTGACCTACTGGTAAAATTCCAATTTTTCTGTTTTCTGGGTCACAAGAACACTTGAAGTTTAGAGAAAAATATATCAAGTTAGTAGACTGAATATGAAAATAAATCACCATATGGATAATTAAAATATATGAATAATTGGTTAAATGTTTATTTTTTCTCATGTTTATTTATAGGATGTGCAGAGTATATTTTTGAGTTTATTCTTATTTTAGCTTAAATGATAATGAATAAACAACTACTAAATGATAGTCTAGCACAAATCACCTACAGAATAAACATATTAGGTTAAATATTTCCATGCAGATTCTAGTAAATGTGCCATTTTGATTGGTACTCAGAGCAGCACATGCATTCTGTGTCCTCTATTTCCCTGACAAAGTTGATGAAGGCAATAAAAGACAGAGCATTGCTAAGACTGGTATTATCTCATTTCAATTACTGCTTTAAAGCAATTAAAACTTTAATCATTTTCTCTGCTTTTTTGGACTCAAAGATGTATAAAATAGGAATATTAATGAACAATGATTTATCCTCTAGAAAAAAAAATTCCTTTAGGGTCTAAAATTATTAACTGCATTTTCAGTGATTGGTACTTTCACAAAGGTTTTAGAATAGGGCTATACTTAGGATATAATTAAACATTTTTGTGATATGTTCAAATATTTTGCCTTACACATTTTATGTACACAATTAACTTGTCTAATAAGAATAAATGTGTTTTAGCTTCTTCTGTTTGCTGGTCTCTACAGTGTCTGATTTCCACCCTGATACAAGGAGGGCAGTGGTGGATACATTTTTTTAGGCTCACTTGTTCTGTCGTGCTATGGGGAGGGAGGGACGCTGCAAACAGATAACACTGGTGTGTGCTCGCAGTGTCTCAGCCACACTAGGTCTGCCTCCACTCATGTTGCACACAGCTCAGGCTCTAGGTTGCTCTGCCGGGAACTGTCCTAGGCCAGCCCTGGGCTGCATGCACCTCCCAGGTCTAAGTCGCTCAGGTTCAGGCACTCAGGTAGTCCTCAGATGCACAAACTCAGTTGGGCCTGTGTTTTGTGCCCTTCCCAGGTCTGAGTAGCTCAGGTGTTTAGCGACCACAGTCTCTGTGACTTATCACCTCTCCCATCACTGCTGCTCAGTTTTCTGGGTGTACAACTGGAGCACATTCTCAGGCAGATGATGACTGTCCAGAACCCCAAGAAATCTTAGTTAGCAAAGAAGCTTGCTTGCAGTTTGCTAGATAATATACAAGCAACTCCTGCAGCTCAATTCCAGAAAAATAAACAACCCAATCAAAAAATGGGCCAAAGAACTAAATAGACATTTCTCTAAAGAAGACATACAGATGGCTAACAAACAGATGAAAAGATGCTCAACATCACTCATTATCAGAGAAATGAAAATCAAAACCACAATGAGGTACCATTTCACGTCAGTCTGAATGGCTACTATCCAAAAGTCTACCAGCAATAAATGCTGGAGAGCGTGTGAAGAAAAGGGAACCCTCTTACACTGTTGGTGGGAATGCAAATTAGTACAACCACTATGGAGAACAGTGTGGAGACTCCTTAAAAAACTGGAAATAGAACTGCCTTATGACCCAGCAATCCCACTGCTGGGCATACACACCGAAGAAACCAGAATTGAAAGAGACATGTGTACCCCAATATTCATCACAACACTGTTTATGATAGCCAGGACATGGAAGCAACCTAGATGTCCATCAGGAGATGAATGAATAAGAAAGCTGTGGTACATATACACAATGGAGTATTACTCAGCCATTAAAAAGAATACATTTGAATCATTTCTAATGAGGTGGATGAAACTGGAGCCTATTATACAGTGAAGTAAGCCAGAAAGAAAAACACCAATACAGTATACTAACGCATATATATGGAATTTAGAAAGACGGTAACAATAACCCTGTATGCGAGACAGCAAAAGAGACACAGATGTATAGAACAGCCTTTTGGACTCTGTGGAAGAGGGAAAGGGTTGGACGATTTGAGAGAATGACATTGAAACATGTATAATATCATGTATGAAACGAATCGCCAGTCCATGTTCAAAGCATGATGATGCATCATACTGGATGCTTGGGGCTGGTGCACTGAGACAGCCCAGAGGGATGGAATGGGGAAGGAGGAGGGAGGGGGGTTCAGAATGGGGAATACGTGTATACCTGTGGCAGATTCATGTTGATGTATGGCAAAACCAATACAATATTGTAAAGTAAAAATAAATAAATAAACCAAAAAAAAAAAAAAAGACTAAATGTGTTTAATTATTGCCATAAAATGTTAGTCCAAAACAAATACTGCTTCTTTCTATTAGTGAAAAGGAAAGGGGGAAAAAAAAAAAAAAGAAAGAAAAAAGGCAGAAAAATACAAAGGCGTGGCAGAAAGTGAAGAGGAACTAAAGAACCTCTTGGTGAAACTGAAAGTAGAGAGTGAAAAATTTGGCCTAAAGCTCAATATTCAGAAAATTAAGATCATGGCATCCGGTCCCATCACTTCATGGGAAATAGATGGGGAAACAGTAGAAACAGTGTCAGACTTTACTTTGGGGGGCTCCAAAATCACTGCAGACAGTGATTGCAGTCATGAAATGAAAAGACACTTACTCCTTGGAAGAAAATTATGACCAACCTAGATAGCATATTCAAAAGCAGAGATTACTTTTTTGACTAAGATACGTCTAGTCAAGGCTATGGTTTTTCCTGTGGTCATGTATGGATGTAAGAGTTGGACTGTGAAGAAGGCTGAGAATTGATGCTTTTGAACTGTGGTGTTGGAGAAGACTCTTGAGAATCCCTTGGACTGCAAGGAGATCCAACCAATCCATTCTCAAGGAGATCAGCTCTGGGATTTCTTTGGAAGGAATGATGCTGATGCTGAAACTCCAGTACTTTGGCCACCTCATGCAAAGAGATGACTCATTGGAAAAGACTCTGATGCTGGGAGGGGTTGAGGGCAGGAGGAGAAGGGGACGACAGAGCATGAGATGGCTGGATGGCTTCACTGACTCAATGGACGTGAGTTTGAGTGAACTCTGGGAGTTGGTGATGTACAGGGAGGCCTGGCATGCTGCGATTCATGGGGTCGCAAAGAGTCGGACACGACTGAGCGACTTAACTGAACTGAACTGAACTTACAATAAAATACTGATAAATACTTTGTGAGCTATAGAAATGAGAATTTTATATCATTCATGTTTCCTTCTGAAGAAATTTATTCTTGTAGCAAATATCATTAAGAACATATTAGTTTTTGAAATATTTTGTTCATAAAGATTTATAGAGCTGTCCTGACCTGTCATGTCTTTCCAGTTGAAAAAAAGCCCAAGAGGAAAAATGCTGAGGACATAGCTATTACAATGAAATACTTTTAGTTTTAATACACTGATATTTTGTTTGATTGGTGACACATTTCTACACTTAGGCATACAAGATAGAGGATCAGGGAGGCAGTGAATATGTAAGCCTTGTGGCTTCGTGGGCACATACCTTCTGGTGACAGCATCCAAGTCTTCCTGTGAGAAGCTGCTTCCTTGCTCTTTTACACAATCCTGCTTTGACTTCTTATGCAGGGCTGGTTTTCTCCTGTCTGGGGGAACCAGGACAATGGAATCACTTCTCTTTACATTTAAAAACTTGAGAAAAGTAATATATTACAACTGAAATAGTGGGAATATTTGATTCTAACAATGAAAGTGAAAGTCGCTCAGTTGTGTCTGGCTTTTTGTGACCTCAAGGACTATACAGTACATGGAATTATTCAGGCAGGATACTGGAGTGGGTAGCCTTTCCGTTCTCTGGGGGATCTTCCTAACACAGTGATTGAGCCCAGGTCACCCTCATTGCAGGCAGATTCCTTTACCAGTTGAGCCACAAGGGAAGTCCAAGAATACTGGAGTGGTTAGCCTATTCCTTCTCTAGAAAATCTTCCCGACCCAGGAATCAAACTGGGGTCTCCTGCATTGCAGGCAGATACTTTACTAACTGAATTATCAGGGAAGCCAAGAAAATGATACCCTAAGAAGTCTGCAGTTTAGGATTCTCTTGGGCCCTGTCCTTCCACACCTGAGTTGAATTTAGCAAGTACCCATTTCCTCCCAATATACTGTTCTGTTAAATTATCCAGAGTTGGACTCTGTTGCATTTAATGAAAATCGTAAATGATACTTGAGGGTCCCCATTCATTCCTTCTGAAATGGATGGAAGTAGTTTCAGGTTTCCAGGAATATTTGAAATAGAGTAACAGTATTCTATGAAAGGTAGGTAGGCACATAGTGCCATAAGTTACTGCTGCCAACTGCCAAGTCATTTCAGTCGTGTCCAACTCTGTGTGACCTCATAGATGGCAGCCCACCAGGCTCCACCGTCCCTGAGATTCTCCGGGCAAGAACACTGGAGTAGGTTGCCATTTTCTTCTCAAATGCATGAAAGTGAAAAGTGAAAATAAAGTTGCTCAGTCGTGTCCAACTCTGGACTAGAATTTGCAGGAATACAGCCAGAAGTCTGGCTTCTACTAAGATCCCTGCTATGCCTGACCTCCATTAACACACAAGCATATTGTTTATTTTTGCCTTGAGTAGGGGTAACAAAGGCATGGCCATTCACTGTGAATGCTTGTATTTACGGTGATTTATGGTTCCTGCACACAGTTTTTGC